>NC_052161.1:42609485-42699485 GCF_902713615.1 Scyliorhinus canicula
GACCCAAGCCGGGAATCAAACATGGGACCCTGATGCTGTGAAGCAACAGTGCTAACCACGGTGCTACCATTCTGCCTTTACCGAAGTAAAGATATTCTTGTTTCTGAGGTGCTCCAACTTTGCGGTTCATTAGGTTGCTTCCTGGAATGATAGGGGCTTTCTCATAGAGGAGGGATTGAATAGGATAGGTCCATTCTCAGCAGGAGGTCATGTGCTGCAATGGATGGCATCCCTCCCTCTGAGCCAGAAGCCTTGGTTTTGAGGCCCACCTCAGGACCTGACGGCCAAGGATGGTGCAGTGATAGCACAGCCAACAGGTTGAGTGTCAACCTGAAAATCCTTCCAACATACTAATGGCAGGTGGTAAGAGCAGGAGTGACGGCTGGTCAGCCATGCTTGGTCTGGAGTATCGCCATCAAGCTATACGCCTCTGGCGCCAGACCAGTGACCTGTTCCAGGAAAATCCTGCTACGGAATCTGATGAAAGTCTATCTTAGAGCACCACTAGGGTGGGAAGAGAAACAACAAACACCATTCACTGCCAATGGCAGCTAGAAGAATGAGAGATGACCTCATTGAAATGTATCAAAATTATTGATTGAGCTTGTCAGAGTAGACGCTGACAGCATACATTTCCTAGCTGGAGAATTTAGAAGGGGGGGATGGGGGGGGGGGGGGGGGCGGTGTCATCCTCTCAGGCTAAGGAGTCATCCATTTAAGATTGAAATTAGAAGAAATTTCATTCCTCAAAGATAAAGGCTGGAATTCTCCATCCAGCGAAGCTGGGATTGTGAAGCAAGAAAAGGCCGAAAAACACGCATCAGCCGAAACTTGAGGCCAGCGCTGGGCGGTGCATGGAACGTCATGTTCCTGTGCCTTGACAGCGGTCTGAATGCATTTCACGCCGGCATGGGACATGCAAATCGTTCAGTAAACATCGTTGGCATATCATTAACCGGCCTGCCCTGGTATTTACCGGGCCTCCAGTGATGCTCTGCTTCCGCCAGGAGGAATTACTGATGGCGAGGTTCACTTGGGGTTATTTGAAATGTGGAAACAGATGTCATGGCTTCTGAGGAAGAGACAGGGGGTAAGTCATGTTTCCAAATGCATAGTTGTGGAAACCAATCCTGCTGCTGGCCGTGGAGAGCCACCGCCAGGGCCGGGGAGAGTAGCGGGGGGTACCCCAAGGAGCCAACACACCCTGCCCCTCCCTCGCCACAACCTGGTGCCACACTGCTGGTGGGGGACCACGCGGCCCACGCAAGGGGGACGCTCCCAGTAGATCCTAAGGGAGGGCGTAAGACAGGAGCCGTAGAGCATATCGCTAACATGGGTACTGGTAACTACTGGTACACCTGCCGGCAGGGATGGGGGCCAGGAGCAGAGGACTGGCGGGGCCAGAGGTGCGGTACGGAAGACAACGTGTTTGGGTGGGGGTGGTGCAGCGGGGGAAGGGGAGAGAGACCTGTGGGGGTGGAGGCTGCAGTGCAGGACAGGGCCACAGTGTCTGGTTCAGGTTAGCCAGTGCCAGGCCAATGCCGTCGACGACCGTAGCCATGGCTCGTTGTGATTGGGCCAAGCTCTGGAGTGTGGCAGCAATGTTCATGTGGCCCTGGTACATGGCTGCCTGTGACATAACTGCCCTGCCCTGTGCCTCAGCCACCGCCCGCACAGAATGCCCCTGGCCCTGGACATCCTGACCCATAGCCGATACCATCACACCAAAGTCCTCCACCGACGGCACTGCACGTGCGCTGCAGGCCTGGATGACATGCATGGTTGGCACAGTCGCCTTCTCCTACAGGGGGTTTGACTCCTCCAACTGCACCGGCAGGCGCTGGATGGTTGCCGACACCCCCTCACATAGTCCCCTGCTCTGCGTCTACATTTGAAGCATTTATGGGACTGCCCTTTCCAGAAGCCCGAGATCTGTCTGGCCTGCAGCTAGTCCCTGGGGTCGGTACACCATCTGATCCCCCTCGGGGTGCCTACCTCCATCAGATAGTGCCCCAGGAGCCACTTCCGATGTGAGTGTCTCTGGGGTGGTGGCGGGTGCCAGTTACAGCAATGCCAAGAAGTCGGTGTCATCCCCCAACGTGTCTTCGGGGTGTTGCAAGGTTGCTCCTGGGGACTCGCATTGCCAGCAGGCTCCACCTTGTCACCGGGTAATAGAGATAGAGATAGAGAAATACAGCACAGAACAGGCCCTTCGGCCCACGATGTTGCGCCGAACCTTTGTCCTAGGTTAATCATAGAATTTTGGACAATTTGTCATGGCCAATCCACCCAACCTGCACATCTTTGGACTGTGGGAGGAAACCGGAGTACCCGGAGGGAACCCACGCAGACACGGGGAGGATGTGCAGACTCCACACAGACAGTGACCCAAGTCGAAATCGAACTTGGGACCCTGGAGCTGTGAAGCAATTGTGCTATCCACAATGCTACCGTGCTGCCCTTAAGAAGTTAACCTACACTCCCTTATTCTACCCTAATCCAAGTACCTATCCAATAGCCGCTTGAAGGTCCATAAATTTTCCGACTCAACTACTACCACAGGCAGTGCATTCCATGCCCCCACTACTCTCTGGGTAAAGAACCTACCTCTGACATCCCCTCTATATCTTCCACCATTTATCTTAAATTTATGTCCCCTTGTAATGGTGTGTTCCACCCGGGGAAAAAGTCTCTGACTGTCTACTCTATCTATTCCCCTGATCATCTTATAAACCTCTATCAAGTCGCCCCTCATCCTTCTCCGTTCTAATGAGAAAAGGCCTAGCACCCTCAATCTTTCCTCGTATGACCTACTCTCCATTCCAGGCAACATCCTGGTAAATCTCCTTTGCACCTTTTCCAAAGCTTCCACATCCTTCCTAAAATGAGGTGACCAGAACTGCACACAGTACTCCAAATGTGGCCTGACCAAGGTTTTGTACAGCTGCATCATCACCTCACGGCTCTTAAATTCAATCCCTCTGCTAATGAACGCTAGCACACCATAGGCCTTCTTCACAGCTCTATCCACTTGAGTGGCAACTTTCAAAGAACAATGAACATAGACCCCAAGATCTCTCTGCTCCTCCACATTGCCAAGAACCCTACCATTAACCCTGTATTCCGCATTCAGATTTGTCCTTCCAAAATGGACAACCTCACACTTGTCAGGGTTAAACTCCATCTGCCACTTCTCAGCCCAGCTCTGCATTCTATCTATGTCTCTTTGAAGCCGACAACAGCCCTCCTCACTATCCACAACTCCACCAATCTTCGTATCATCTGCAAATTTACTGACCCACCCTTCAACTCCCTCATCCAAGTCGTTAATGAAAATCACAAATAGCAGAGGACCCAGAACTGATCCCTGCGGTACGCCACTGATAACTGGGCTCCAGGCTGAATATTTGCCATCCACCACAACTCTCTGTCTTCTATCGGTTAGCCAGTTTGTTATCCAACTGGCCAAATTTCCCACTATCCCATGCCTCCTTACTTTCTGCATAAGCCTACCATGGGGAACCTTATCAAATGCCTTACTAAAATCCATGTACACTACATCCACTGCTTTACCTTCATCCACATGCTTGGTCACCTCCTCAAAGAATTCAATAAGACTTGTAAGGCAAGACCTACCCCTCACAAATCCGTGCTGACTATCCCTAATCAAGCAATGCCTTTCCAGATGCTCAGAAATCCTATCCCTCAGTACCCTTTCCATTACTTTTCCTACCACCGAAGTAAGACTAACTGGCCTGTAATTCCCAGGGTTATCCCTATTCCCTTTTTTGAACAGGGGCACGACATTCGCCACTCTCCAATCCTCTGGTATCACCCCTGTTGACAGCGAGGACGAAAAGATCATTGCCAACGGCTCTGCAATTTCATTTCTTGCTTCCCATAGAATCCTTGGATATATCCCGTCAGGCCCGGGGGACTTGTCTATCCTCAAGTTTTTCAAAACGCGCAACACATCTTCCTTCCTGACAAGTATCTCCTCAAGCTTATCAGTCTGCTTCACGCTGTCCTCTCCAACAATATGGCCCCTCTCATTTGTAAATACTGAAGAAAAATACTTGTTCAAGACCTCTCCTATCTCTTCAGACTCAATACACAATCTCCCGCTACTGTCCTTAATCGGACCTACTCTCACTCTAGTCATTCTCATATTTCTCACGTATGTGTAAAAGGCCTTGGGGTTTTCCTTGATCCTACCCGCCAAAGATTTTTCATGCCCTCTCTTAGCTCTCCTAATCCCTTTCTTCAGTTCCCTCCTGGCTATCTTGTATCCCTCCAGCGCACTGTCTGAACCTTGTTTCTTCAGCCTTACATAAGTCTCCTTCTTCCTCTTAACAAGACATTCAACCTCTCTTGTCAACCATGGTTCCCTCACTCGACCATCTCTTCCCTGCCTGACAGGGACATACATATCAAAGACACGCAGTACCTGATCCTTGAACAAGTTCCACATTTCACTTGTGTCCTTCCCTGACAGCCTATGTTCCCAACTTCTGCACTTCAATTCTTGTCTGACAGCATTGTATTTACCCTTCCCCCAATTATAAACCTTGCCCTGTTGCTCGCACCTATCCCTCTCCATTACTAAAGTGAAAGTCACAGAATTGTGGTCACTACCTCCAAAATGCTCCCCCACTAATAAATCTATCACCTGCCCTGGTTCATTACCAAGTACTAAATCCAATATGGCCTCCCCTCTGGTCGGACAATCTACATACTGTGTTAAAAAAGCTTCCTGGACACACTGCACAAACACTACCCCATCCAAACTATTTGATCTAAAGAGTTTCCACTCAATGTTTGGGAAGTTGAAGTCGCCCATGACTACTACCCTGTGACTTCTGCACCTTTCCAGAATCTGTTTCCCAATCTGTTCCTCCACATCTCTGCTGCTATTGGGGGGCCTATAGAACACTCCCAACAAGGTGACTGCTCCTTTCCTATTTCTAACTTCAACCCATATTACCTCAGTAGGCAGATCCCCCTCGAACTGCCTTTCTGCAGCTGTTATACTATCTCTAATTGACAATGCCACCCCCCCACCTCTTTTACCACCCTCCCTAATCTTGTTGACACATCTATAACCAGGGACCTCCAACAACCATTTCTGGCCCTCTTCTATCCAAGTTTCCGTGATGGCCACCACATCGTAGTCCCAAGTACCGATCCATGCCTTAAGTTCACCCACCTTATTCCTGATGCTTCTTGCATTAAAGTATACACACTTCAACCCATCTCCTTGCCTGCAAGTACTCTCCTTTGTCATTGTTACCTTCCCCACTGCATCACTACGTGTTTTGGCGTCCTGACTATCGTCTACCTTAGTTGCTGGACTACAGATCCGGTTCCCATTCCCCTGCCAAATTAGTTTAAACCCTCCCGAAGAGTACTAGAAAACCTCCCCCCCAGGATATTGGTGCCCCTCTGGTTCAGATGCAACCCGTCCTGCTTGTACAGGTCCCACCTTCCCCAGAATGCGCTCCAATTATCCAAATACCTGAAGCCCTCCCTCCTACACCATTCCTGCAGCCACATGTTCAACTGCACTCTCTCCCTATTCCTAGCCTCGCTATCACGTGGCACCGGCAACAAACCAGAGATGACAACTCTGTCTGTCCTGGCCCTTAACTTCCAGCCTAACTCCCTAAACTTGTTTATTACCTCCACACCCTTTTTCCTACCTACCTAATCTTGCAAGACAAAAAGCAAGACACATGGTTAGGGCACAGGTGGGGATGGTGGAGGTGGTGTGGGATGGGGGTGGTGGGTGTGTGGGGGTGGGCGGGTTTGGGGTTGTGGGGGGGGGGGGGGGTGGTGCCACATGTGCTACAGGGACATCACAATCCATCAGGGGCTCGCTTGCTTCCCCGATGACGACCTCTGTCTCGGCGACTTCCCACTCTCCGGGCCACCGACCAGGTCTAATGGTGAGGGGCGCAGGTCTAACGGGCCATCTCCGGTCTTCTCTCTCCCTGCAGGGACAGACAATGCACAGTGTCAGACACTCAGACACGGGCAGCACAGGGGGCCCACGGTTGGTGTTATGGGTATGGGACAGGAGAGGTGCCAGGGGCACAGAGATGGTGACTCACTCTGGCCACCCTGAGGGGGTCGTGCAGATTCTTCCTGCACTGCTATTCAGTCCGGGCAGTGAGGCCTACGGCACTCATGGCCTCTGCCACCTGTGGCCAGTCCCGATTTATGTCTTCAGGTGGCAGCCTGCTTCCCACCCCAGGTAAAAGGGTGTCCCGCACCTCTTCCACACCATCCAATGCTGTCTTCAGCTCCCCGTCTGCCAACTCAGGGGCATTGGCATCCACTTGGCTGGAATGAGTGTGTGCGGTACTGTCTGTCAGGCTCTCCAGTGCCAATCCCAACCCGAATCAGATGCTGGCATCCAGTGGAGGTGCACTTGGTCCATGTGGCACTGGTGCCAGCCCATTAACCTGTGGTACTGTTACCGGTAAAGGCACCTCTTTCGTCAACATAGAACTCTCACGATTTAGCCCCAGCATCAGCACTTAGACTCGCAAACAGATTCCTGGCCAAAGTTCTTTATCCCAGGGAGCTGTGTGTGTTCAGTCATTGAGTATATTCAAAGCAGCAGGGTAGCATGGTGGTTAGCATAAATGCTTCACAGCTCCAAGGTCCCAGGTTTGATTCCCGGCTGGGTCACTGTCTGTGTGGAGTCTGCACGTCCTCCCCCTGTGTGCGTGGGTTTCCTCCGGGTGCTCCGGTTTCCTCCCACAGTCCAAAGATGTGCGGGTTAGGTGGATTGGCCATGCTAAATTGCCCGTAGTGTCCTAATAAAAGTAAGGTTAAGGGGGGGTTGTTGGGTTACAGGTATAGGGTGGATACGTGGGTTTGAGTAGGGTGATCATGGCTCGGCACAACATTGAGGGCCGAAGGGCCTGTTCTATGTTCTAAAACAGAGATTTTTGGGAACTGTGAGAATCAAGGGATAGAGGTAGCAAACAAGGAATTAGAGTTCACCTACACAGGGTGGCTCAGTGGTTAGCACTGCTGTCTCACAGCACCAGCGACCCGGGTTCGATGCCGACCTTGAGTGACTATGTGGAGTTTGCACTTTCTTCCCATGTCTGCAAGGTGCTCCGGGTTCTTCCCACAATCCAAAGATGTGCAGGTTAGGTGGATTGGCCATGCTAAATTGCCCTTTAGTGTCCACATAGGGGCTGCAGGATTATGAGGATGGAGTGGAGGAGTGGGCCTGGGTGCAGGCTCGATGGGTTGAATGGCCTCATTCTGGTCTGTAGCGGTTCTATGATATTTAACCATGATCTTATTGAATGATGGAGCAGGTTTGAGGGTTGGTTGCTTACTCCTGCTTCTGTCTCTGATGTTTGTTATGTTCTTATGAAATTGTAATATGAGGAATCGTGCCTTGACATGCAATGCACTTTGTAGACCAGCAACTCACTAATTGAATTGTAAGTTTTCCAGGCTATGTAGATAGCAGAATTGACTGTAAGCTCTCTTAACTTCATGTCAGTGCTATCATTGACCTAGAAGACTGGGGAATCAATAAACTGCTATCTGATCAACAGGTTATAGAGGAAGGAAAGGAAAGGAAGAAAGAAAGGGAGAATTTTTTTCCTGCTAGCTGAATCATTCATGCTCTTCCACATACTTATCGATTCGACATTGTGTGACATTAATTTGTCTTGGCTAGTACCTCATGAATGGCCTGATATATTTCAGCACTGAATACCATGGAGCTGAATATCCAATGTGGTGGAACATGGGCACCCGATATGACACAGCCAAGTAGTACTGCCCTAGATGGGTTTCGACTCTAATGAATGCTGTTTAACTGTCGCTGCACAATGTGTTTTGCAGTACAATTTTCCGTGCAGTACAAGAACATTGGGTGGGATTCACCATCAGCTGACGCTGGAATAGGGAAACGCGATTGGGCGCTGAATCGATTTTGACGTCGGAATTGTGGCAGGCACGCCTCAGCTGTGTCAATGCATTCCACTCCGTACATGTAATAAACACCCTTGGTATATCATTAGCGGGCCTGACCTGGTATTCTCCGGGGCCTCTACGATTCTCCGCCTTCACCAGGGCAAATTCCCGACGGCGAGGTTTACTAAGAATCATAGAATTTACAGTGCAAAAAGAAGGCCATTCCGCGCATCCAGTCTGCATCAGCCCTTGGAAAGAGCACCCTATTTAAGCCCAGGCTTCCACCCTATCCCAATAACCCGACCTAACCTTTTGGATACAAAGGGGCAATTTAGCATGGCCAATCGACCTAACCTGCACATCTTTGGACTGTGGGAGGAAACCGGAGCATCCAGAGGAAACCCAAGCAGGCACGGGGAGGAAGTGCAAATTTGACACAGACAGTCACCCGAGGCCGGAATTGAACCTGGGACCCTGGAGCTGTGAGGCAGCAGTGCCAACCACTGTTCCACGATGCCGCCCCTGCTCTTTTGTAAAAGCACTTGTACTTTTAAAAATCGTGAAACAGGCGGTGTGGCTGCTAAGGGAGAGAGAGGGGGTACGGAAAGTGTCCAACATCTCCATAGTTTGCTGACATTCTTGCCGCTGGCCGGGCAGCTTCCAGTTGAATCATAGAATTTACAGTGCTGAAGGAGGATATTCAGCCCATCGAGTCTGACCGGCTCTTGGAAAGAGCACCCTCCTTAAGCCCACGCCTCCATCCTATCCCCGTAACCTAGTAACCCCACCTAACCTTTTTGGACACTAAGGGCAATTTATCATGGCCAATCCACCTAACCTGAACATCTTTAGAGGTGGGAGGAAACCGGAGCATGCGGAGGAAACCACGCAAACACAGGGAGAAAGTGCAGACTCAGCTTAGACACTGACCAAGCCGGGAATCAAACCTGGGACCTGGAGCTGTGATACAACTGTGCTACCCACTGTGCTACCATGCTACCTATCATTCTGCCAGGGCCAGGGTGAGTAGCGGGGGGTGGCCAGGAGGCTGGCATGGAGCACCATTGCCGTGGCCTGCAAGGCCATACAGGTCATATGGGTGTCCCCCAGGCAACCACCCAAGGTACCCAAGATACGGGGCAGCAGGGTAGCATGGTGGTTAGCATAAATGCTTCACAGCTCCAGGGTCCCAGGTTCGATTCCCGGCTGGGTCACTGTCTGTGTGGAGTCTGCACGTCCTCCCCCTGTGGGCGTGGGTTTCCTCCGGGTGCTCCGGTTTCCTCCCACAGTCCAAAGATGTGCGGGTTAGGTGGATTGGCCATGCTAAATTGCCCGTAGTGTCCTAATAAAATAAAAAGTAAGGTTAAGGGGGGGTTGTTGGGTTACGGGTATAGGGTGGATACGTGGGTTTGAGTAGGGTGATCATGGCTCGGCACAACATTGAGGGCCGAAGGGCCTGTTCTGTGCTGTACTGTTCTAAAGTACCCTCTGATCCCAGCTGATCCATCAGCGGGGTGGGCACACTCCAGCAGAACCAGTGCCATCTCGTTGGCTGGGATGCGTGTGTGTGAGGGGAGTGAAGTGTGTCTATGCAGCTGCAGCTTGTCAGCCTCCTGACTGTGAATATCGATTCCGGCAAATCCGGCACAGCTTCTAATTGGAATTGACTGTGTACCACGAGGCCCGGGGCTAGCCCCGTAACCATCGCTGAATCAGTCCAGGTGCGGCGCCAGTTTTGCTGTCTTGAAAGTCCACCAATCCTGCCCTGGCATCAACACTTGTCTCAGGGACAGAAAATCCCGCTGATTATTTTATTAAAGATGTAGGCAATCCACAAAACAATACTCAAGAAGTGACGCCAAGAAAGAATTTAAAGTTGAATCCAAGAGGTAATCTGGCAAACGTTCATTACAATGAAAGTCCTGTTGAGATATATGTTTTATATGCAGTGTTGCACTATTATTCTGCCATATGTCTGAAGGCTGTGCCAGGAGTGTTTTACAACAGTGGTCTCTGCTAATGTGAGACCATTGCAGAAAAAATGTTTAAACATTAATGTGTCACCTCTGGTGCTTGCCATGTCTTGAGTTTCCTTTTGACCACAATGGAATAGACTGAGCAAAGTAACTACTGCATTCCTTCCAAAATTATATTTTGAATTGGTTCCAAATTTTGGATTATTCCATTATTGTAGACTGATTAAAGCACCATCAGGTGCTTTCAATATTATGTGGTAAAATAAAGGTATTTATTTTCGGAAGTGCAAATCTGAGGTACATGTCCGAAACCGTTAACAATCCAATTTGTGGTGTTCTTACTATGAAAGAAATTGGGGCCAATTATAACTTAACACACCAGATGGGTTATAAAAGATCCAAGATGTTATAACTTGCCTATCCCACTGGCTGGGGGCTTTCCTTGGGGAATATGAGCTCCCCCAATGGGGGGAGGGGGGGGTGCAATCGTTAGCAGTACAGCTGTTTCAATAGAGCTGGCCAGTGTGGTACGGACTAGAGAGGGAACCAGCAGTGGACTGCTAGTCATGTGCACGCATTGGTGTAAATAAAGTTACTTTCTGTTTGGCTCTACAAACTTGTGCTGGATATTTTGTGCCCCTCACAAAACAACCCAAGTCCATCTCCAAGGTGCACAATTGTTTCCTGCTATAAATCAAGCAACATGTATGACATGAACTGTGATAAAGGCCTCATGGGTCCAATGTGCACCTAGAATTTGTATTTAAATGGCCTGAACACTGAGTTATTCTGCCTCTCTTCTTCTACTCAGCCGAAAGCAAATCTCTGTCACACAGCTGATAAAATAATTCTGATGCTTGGAATAACAGCTGCTAGAAGACATTACCTGGAGAACAGGTATGTCACAAAACAGTTAAATGTCCATGATTGGTCATCTACCATGATGAGTTACAGAGAGGAAAGCAGCTTTTGGTGGAACCATCATTCCCTGATGTCCATGCTGTGGTTTGAAGGATTATGGAAATTCAACCAAACATTTTGTCGGGACTTGTTATTCATATTCATTTTGCTGGGGTTTTTACTATCTGCTGTCCACCTCGTGAAGGTTTAAATGGAAGTTGCCTGTTGGCTAATGACTAACTAATAATTATTGTCTTCAAAGGGATGGTAAGAAGGGTTCTTGCTGAGATGAACTGGATGTCAGATGAAAAGGAAGATTTAAATCAAGATGAGTTTTGTGGTAGACTCAGTGATCTGATACGTGAGCAAAGCAAGTCCACATCACTCCAGGGTGCACTTTACAGTTGATCAGCGAGTCTGCTTTATTGCTGGGACTTGAGGGATAGATATATTGTTAAGGATTGGGAATCTTTTCACTTGTCTCTGGATAATCTAACAAGTCAATACCCCAGCAGACTGTGTGGTCTTAGTTCAAGAACTAGTGAGAAACGTACGAGTGCTTTTTTGCTGATGATAGATTTACATCCCATTAAATCTCCACACTGATGCCTTGAGAAGAAAAGGCCTCAAATTTATTTTGGTTTCCAGCTATAACTCAATAAAACTGCAGAATAATTTTTATTTGTTTTATTTTTTTTTTTAAATTTGGAGTACCCAATCATTTTTCCAATTAAGGGGCCATTTAGCATGGCCGATCCACCTACCCCGCCCACACAACCCACGCAAACACAGGGAGAAAGTGCAAACTCCACACAGACAGTGACACAGAGCCGGGATCGAACCTGGGAACTCGGTGCTGTGATGCAGCAGTGCTAGCCACTGGCGGAGGCAGAAGAGACCCCCTCCTCGGCGCAGCTGCTGACGCTCCGGCGCATGCGCGGATTTATGCCAGCCGGCGAAGTCCTTTCGATCCCGGCTGGCCTGGCGCCAAAGGCCATTCACGCCAGCCGGCGGAGCGGGAATCACTCCGGCGCTGGCCTAGCCCCTCAATGTGAGGGCTTGGCCCCTGAAGGTGCGGAGACTTCCATACTTTTGGGGCGGACCGACGCCGGAGTGGTTCACACCACTCCAACACGCCGGGACCCCCCGCCTCGCCGTGTAGGGGTGAATCCCGGCCCATATATTTGTTCATGGGATGTGGCCATCATTCACAAGGTCCGGACTTATTGCACACCCCTATCTCTCTTGAGAAGTTGGTGCTGAATTGCTTTCTTTAATGACCACAGTTCATATGGTGTAGATACACCCTCAGTGCTGTTAGGGAGGGAGGTCCAACATTTTGACTCAGCGACGATGAAGGAACTGCGATACGAACATACGAAGGCAGTGCAGGAGTAGGCCATTTGGCCCGTTGAGCCTGTGCTGCCATTTAACAAGATAATGTCTGATCTTATTCTCCTTGCAATAAATGGCAGCATTCCATTAACTTTCCTAATTATTTGCTGTACCTGCATAGTAGCCTCTTGCAATTCATATACTCAGGCGCCTAGATCCCTCTGCATCCCAGAGCTCTGCACACTTTCACAATTTAGATAATATACTTCTCTTTTATTCTTCCTGGCAAAATGGACAATGTCATATTTTCTCACATTAGATTAAATTTGCCAGATTTTTAAAAATAAACTTAGAGTACCCAATTCATTTCTTTTTTTTGGCAACTTTCCCATCCATCCCTTTATCCAAGTCATTTACATGAATTGGAAACAGTTGAGGTCCCAGCACTAATCCCCTGTGGAACACCACACGTTACATCTTGCCAATATGAAAAAGACCCATTTATGCCTAATCTCTGCTTCCTGTTATCCAACCAATCTTCTATCCATGCCAATATGTAACACTACACAAAGTGCTTTCATTTTCCACAATAATCTTCTGGAAATTTAGTACAGTATATCCACCAGTTCCCCTTTATCCACAGCATATGTTACTTCTTCAAAGAACTCCAATAAGTTGGTTAAACATTACTTCCCTTTCACGAAACTATGTTGACTCTGCCTGATTGCCTTGAGCTGATATATATTTACAACATATATTATTGACCTGTATGGAGGGATAGAAGGTACAATAGCCAAGTTTGCAGATGATACATAAATAGTGGGACAGTAAGGGCGCGGGTCTTCCGGCTGCAACAGAAAAGTAGCTTGTTGCGGTGCAGTGTGGCTGGTGAAAGCTGGGAGGTCTGGCTCCCACAATGGGTGGGATCAGTTTTTGGAAAATGAAATGAAATGAAAATCGCTTATTGTCACACATAGGCTTCAAATGAAGTTATTGTGAAAAGCCCCTAGTCGCCACATTCCAGCACCTGTTCGGGGAGGCTGGTATGGGAATTGAACCCACGCTTCTGGCCTGCTTTGGTCTGCTTTAAAAGCCAGCTATTTAGCCCTGTGCTAAACCAGCCCCATCTGCATATTAGAGCGAGGCAGTAAGCCTTATTCTAACGTGCAGATTCCCAAGATACTTTGGGATTTGATCCCTTTGCGTCGGGGACCATGGGCGAGTGCTGTTTGGTACTGGTCCCCACAAATGTGGACCAGATGGATCAGCACTCGTGGGGGTCTTCAAGGGGATCGGAGACTCCCAGCTGCATGCCCTTTGGGCATTGTTGTGCCCTGGCACTGTTGGTGCCACCTGGGTACCTGGTAGTGCCAGCCTGGAACCTTGGCAGTGCCAGCCTAGCACCCTGGCAGTGTCACCTGGGTGCCAGCCTGGTCCTGCCAAGGTGCCCAGGTGGCACTACCAGCTGGCAGGGACCAGGTTGGCCAAGGTGCCAAGCTGACATTTTTGCACGCATGCTATTAGGCTGGGGTTGCCCTCCGTGGGTGTTGGACGGGGGTACGGTGGACCCTCACATGTTGCATTCGGATTGGGGGAATGTCGGGGATTTTTTTTGTGGGCCTCAGAGGTCGGGAAGCCATATAAAAATGGTGTCCCAATCTCTTGCTCCAACCAGGAGTTCTGGCGAGCAGAGCTCCCTGTTGTTAAAAAACAGGGCTCTGTGCGGCCTCGGCCACGCCTTCCCTGATTAGGCCCCTTATTCAATGCGAGTAGCGTTGAATAGCTGTGTGTTTCTTGGCACTGTGAGCACATGCAGCTAAACACGCTCACTAGGGGACTTTGTTCTTTTTTGGGAAGATCGCACCCTAAGTTGCAATGAGGAAATAAGGGGCTGCATTCTCTGTTCCTGAGACTAATGGCTAGATTCTCTGATTTTGAGGCTATGTCCGGAGCATGTGTCTAGTCTTACGGGATCCTCTCCCGCACCGATGCTCCGCCTGGTGGGGGGCTAACAGCCGCGCCACGTAAAGCCCCCAGCTTTACCAGCAGATACAGACAGAGAATTGTCGCGTGCCAAGGTGGCAGTATCATCGTATCAGCTGGGCATTGCCAATATGTCCATTGCGGGCAACCCTGCACTATCCCTGACCACCCAGGGGCATCCAATGGCCCAGGAGACTTCCCTGGTGATGTTATATCTGGTCCACATTCTGTGGACTAGCACTGATCGGCACCTAGCTGCAGCCTCCCTGGGGAGGTTTGTGGATCGAGGGAGGCTGGTAGATCCCAGGCAGGTAGGCCTTAGGTAGGTTTACGACCTACTTTAGCAAACGCCGTTTGTCCCACGCCTTTTGGCATGAGTTCCAATTTCGACACCTCACTGTATCCTGCGAGGCACGGAGGCTGCCGGGAAGCCCACGAGAGGTTTCTCCCGGGATTCACCGGCCGCTTTGTGCTCTCACTCAAGCGCAACACGGCCAGAAAATCGCGCCTGAAAGTTTTGTGTTAAGAAGAGAAATTGGGCAGTTTCGTCCTATAATCTCTTGAGTTTTGAAGAATGAGAGGAGATCTAATTGAGGGATATAAAATGGTAAAATATACATGTTAAGCAGATGCTTCAGCTTGTGGGGCAATCTAGAACAAGGCAGCATTGTCTTAAGATAAGGAGTCGCAGATTTAAAACAGAGACGAAGAGAAATTAATTCTCTCAAAGGGTTGTGAGTCAGTGGAATTCACCACCCTGGGGAATGGTGGATGCTGGGATTTTGAGTAAATTTAACTAGTAGATTAACAGATTTTCAATTAGTAATGAGTTAAGGGTTATGGCAAACAGGCAGAAAAGTAGAATTGATGCCAAGACGAGATCAGCCATTATCATATTGAATAGCAGAGTGGGCTTGAGGGGCTGAATTGATCCTAATTCTTATGTTCTTATGTTATCCTGATGCTCTGCTATAACTTCCCAATAATGATAGCTGCTAACATTTTCCCTTTGACAGATGTTAAGCTAACTGGCCGGTAGCTTCCTGCTTTCGGTCTCCCTCCCTTTCTGAATAATCAAGTGACACGTGCAACCTTCCAGCTAGGGAGTTTTTGGGAAATTAAAATCATTTATCTCACTAGCCATGTGGAAGTTCTAAGTCAGGATGGTGTATGATTTGGAGGGGGATTTGCAAGTGGTGAAGTTCTTATGCATCTGCTGCCCTGTTCTTAGCTGGCAGAAGTTGCAAGTTTGGAAGGTGGTGTCGAAGGAGACATTTGTTGCAATGCACCTTGTGGATGGTCCACACTGTTGCCACTGCGAATCAGTGGAGGAGGGAATGAATGTTCAACATTGTGAATGGGGTACCGATCTGTCGATTATTCTTTTGTCTACTATGTGCGCAATGTGTACATTCCCTTGGCCGCAGAAAAATACTTTTCACTGCACTTCGGTACATGTGACAATAAATCAATCAAACAATCAAATGGGCTGTTTTGTCTTGGTGAAGATAAGCTTGTTTGTTCTGCACCCATCCCGGTAAATGGACAGTTTTCCATCGTCTCTTGCCTTGTGCCTTGTAAATGGTGCTCAGGCTTTGGGCAGTCAGGAGATGAGTTATTAACCATGTAATGCTCAACCTTTCACCTACTCTTGAAGCCACGGTATTTATATGGCTAGTTCCTGTCAAAGGTAACCCCACAGGTTGTTGATGGTGAGGGATTTGGTGATGGTAATGCCTTTGAATGTCTGACACTTGTTATTTGCCATTTATCAACCAAAATGTGAATGATGTTCATGCCTTGCTGCAGATGGACATGGGGCTGGATTCTCCATTTCAGGGACTATGACCCCATGCCGTTGTAAAAACTGTGGCATTTCACGCCAAAAGAACTGGTGTGGAAGGCCACATATTCAGAGCAAGGACCCTTTGTGAATCTAGCAGCTTTAGCTGCAGATGCGGGCCCCCGCATATCCGGGTCAGAGGCCGCGGCCTCCAGCGGTAACGCCGTGCTCCATGGCGGAATCAGACCACGGAGCTGGACCTCCGAAATAGTACCCCCGATCTGTCGGGCGCCTGATTGGGACCTCCCGCCCAAATATAGCCCGGTCCCGTCTGAGGCCCTGGCGCCAGACATGATTTCGCCGTCGGAGTGCAGAGAATCCAGCCCCATGGTCTTCTGCAGCATCTGAGGAGTCGCAAGTGGAACCGAACACTGTGTAATCATCAGCAAACATCCCCATGTCTGACCGAATGTTGAAGAGAAAGTCATCAATGAAGCAGCTAAAGATGGTTAAGAGATGAGGTGGAGGAGCAAGGTCGGGCCATGTAAGAAAGTACCTTGTGCGGGATTCTCCGTCCTGCCACACCTGTTTTCTGGTGCGGTGTTCCCCTGTCGGCAGCGGGATTCTCCGTCCCGGCAGCCAGCCCACGCGGTTTCTCATCGTAGGCACTCCCACGCCGTCGGGAAATCCACGGGCATGAGTGTACTGCCGACGAAATGGAGGATCCCGCCGACAGAGAATCCAGCTCCTCATCTAATATCAGCAATTTAATATTTTTATGAAATGCCTGTTATTGTGGATTTATCACCGGATTCGATTTTGCTGGAGGCAATGGTCTTTTGTTCAAATTATTCCCGTGCCAATTATTCACACCCATGCTAACGATTTACAGAGGTTAAGTAAGACTAAGACATTGCTGCAGCTACTCTCCGAGATGCTTCACAGTCATCTCTACTCTGTGAGTAGCATCACTGTGACATAGCTCCTTCATGGTCAGTAGCTATCATTTAAGTTAACCCTTAGTTCTACATATATACTAAATGATGACAACAAGACCAAAAGATAATCCCATCAAGTTTTTAATAAATAGAAATATTAATTAAGACACAAAGATATATAGGATGCATTTGTAGCAATCCAAAGGCTCAAAGGGAGTGGGTTTGGAGTCAAAGAATTTGAATTTAAGTGGATTCAGGGTGCAAATTTGGCAAACTGCTCAATGACTCACGGAAAACTGATTTTCTATTGTCTTTCTTGGTGACACAGTCGATCCATTGCATCATGACATTTTGGTCTAAATTCAAAATATTAAACTTTTATTGCCATAGTCTCAAGTCCATTTTCTTCTCCAAAAGGCTGCATTAAAAGTTTGACGATTTCCTATCAGGGAGCTCAAAGATTGATTTCTAAAGCAAGAATCATTTTTAAATGGAATTGATCGTACAAGTTAATAGCTCCAAGTGTGGAAACGTTTGTTAGAAATGTACATTGTGCTTATGCTTCTTTCACATAATCAAATGCTGGAAATTGCGTTTGGTGATATTATTGAACTGAGCTCTTAGAAGGGTTAATGGCTCCATTAAAATAGAGGATAGAAAGATATTGTATGAATGCATTAGGCAATGCATTCTAGCTGAAATGTCCTTAGGTTCTTTCTCCTGAGTTCCACTGGAAGTATTTCTTTAACTTTTAAGTAATCAATATGTTTCTTAATATTAATGAGTTAGGTCAAGCCTTGGCCTCTACAATACATTTTTTTTTAAGGAGAAAAGGGCAAAATCCTATATTTTTTGCTTTTCTTCGAGAGTGGCTCAGTTGGTCGGACTTTTGTATTATATGGGTTCAGATCTATTACTTAAACATAAAACTCAGGCTGACAATCCAGGGCAGCTCTGAGGAAGTGCTGCACTATTGGAGGCACGTCTTTTGGATGAAACATTAAACTGAGGTCCCATCTGTCCTCTCAGTTAAATGCAAAAGATCACATGGCACTGTTTCGAAAGAGCAGGAGTCAAATCATGTTCAGCCCAACCAGTCAGTTTTGCAATCTTGATATCATATTTGACCCCAAAATGAGCTTCTGATCACACATTCACACCATCATGAAGACTGCCTACTTTCAAGTCCATAACATTGACCAACTTCGCTCCCATCTCAGTTTATCTGCTGCTGAAACCCTCATTCATGCATTTGTTACCTCCAGACCTGAATATTCCAATCCACTCCTGGCTGGTCTCACACGTTCTACCATCTCTAAACTTGGATTCAACCCAATTTCTCCTGAAATCTCACCGCTCCCCTCTCGTTGGCCATCTCCTGAGCCATTTGGGCTCAGGAATCAGGCAGAGAGGAGGGAGTCAGGGAGGCTGCACGTGAGAGGGAGGGAGTGGGGTGACTGCAGGAATCAGCAAGCAGTAGGAAGCAGCAAATGGGTGAAATGAGGAAAGGAATCAATGAGTAGAAGGGTTGGGAAATGTGCCTGGATGAATGCAGAAATCAGCACATAGAACGTAAAAAGTGTAAGTCAGTGGGCTTGATTCCAGGGCTGCCTGGACCTTACAGCGGTGCTCCCGAGCTTGACCTAATCACAACAGATTATGGCTGATGGCATTGATGCATTGCCCGGGCGCTGGCTGACCTGAGCTAGTCCCAGAGGAAGGTGGTACAGTCCTTGTGCGTCATTGCCACGAGCATGGAATCGTTGGTCAAGATAAGAGCAGCAGGTTTCCAGGATTGGCAGCGCCACCTGTTGGGGGAGCTCCAGAAGTTCACTCCAGTTGAACCCTTGTCCCACAGAGAGGCATCCTTAGGGAGGTAAAGGTGATGGGAATCGTTCCGGTGACTCCCGCAGACGAGGTGCTGCAACACCACAGTGCCCTGGACTCCCCCCCCCCTGTCCCTGGTGCATCCAATAGGCAGCGGGCAGAACAGGGTGGCACCATGCCACATGGGGCACCCAAGCGACTGCTTGGCCCATCAAGGCCCAGTCTCTCCAGAGGACGGCCGCCAAAGGGGACCCAGTGTGGGAATCGCAGAAGGCCGCCTCCACCCCTGATATATCACCTGGAGAGCCACCTAGACATAGCGTTAGGTTCCGTAAGGCCAGAAAGGCTCACCCCGACCTCACAGCCCATCGCCTGGCAGGCCCCACGCCACTCCTCCCCGGCCCTGGCAGATGCCCTCCCCTCCTCCAGCCAGTCCTGCCAGCGGCTGGACCGGCAGCCCACGTTCACGTCTCCAGGGACATGATCTACCTCCTCTCTCCCTCAGCGGCCACAGCCCCTGTTTCCCGATTCTTAAAACCACAAGTGAACCTCACTGTCAGTAATTCCTCCTGGCAGAGGTGAAACATTGTGGAGGAACTGGAGAATACCTGGTTGGGCTGGTTCATGATATACCAATGGTGTTTACTCTATGCGGGGAGTAGAATGCATTGAGACCACTGTTGAGGCACCGGAGCATAACATTCCATAGGGGCATTCTGGCGCTGGCCACAGTTTTCTCTCATGCACAATTCTCTGCCCAATCGCAGTCCGCAATTCAAGTGATGTTGGACAGAGACCCGCACCCATAGCCTCCTGAACAGAGACTCCCGACCAAGAATCCGATTATATTCAAGATAAACAATAGCTTTTTTTTGCAGGAACATAACCCCAACATGTTTCCAGTTGGAGAGTAGTTTTCGTTTCGCACATTTTAATTTTGCCGGACAGATTTTACACACATTTGGGACAGCTGTGTGATTCTCCGGTCAGGCCGACAGCTCACCCCTGACCCTGGGTTTCCTGGCAGTGTGGGATGTCTTCAAAGGGAATTCCCATCGACAACAGCGGGAACAGAAAGTCCCGCCGCCAACGAATGGCATGCCGACTCCTGCCGCCCCCACGCTTACACGTGGCTGCGGGGGGTGGGGGCCCAGAGAATCCCACCCCTATGTGTTGGCAAGGGATAACCTCATGACTTTCGACTTGTGAGAAGATTGGCAGCGTGCTGTGTGCATCCTTTCATTAAGCAGGACTGGAAGCAAGCTCTTCTTATTGAAAGATACAGTATCTAGAAAGCAGGGCCAGGAACTGAACAGAATCATTCGTAGACTGTGGAGTTGGGAAAGCCCCTACATTCAGATTGTTCTGTGCTGTGCTTTAGCAACCGAGCTTAATACTCAGCCGTCTATAAATAGCAGATCAGACACTTTGAAGGCTTTAAGATTCTGCCATTCATTTTTAAAACAGGATCTTTGTCCAGGGTAGGAATTTCAGAACAGATTTTGAAGCAAAGTAATTTATTCAGGAGATTAATATGAAACAGTTACCGGTATCTTCCAAACAAGGGAGCAAGCAAGAAAATTAGTGACACAGCAAAATACTGGCAGGCGTGACTGGGTGGTAAATATGATCAAACAGTTGACAGTTGTCTCTAACAACTGGTTTAATTTGTTTGGATTCTCAGCACAGGCAATGATTTTAAAAATGGGCAGCAAGCAAGGCATTCATGATACCCATTCGTCGATATCAGTTGGACGCCTGTCCATGGGAATTGGAATTATGGGAATCGGCGTTGACAGACAGGGGTGCAGGGGAATGGGAGGGGGAATGGAATCTGTTGATTTCTCCATGCAATTGAGTAATTCTGGAGGAGAAGAGTGAGAGTGAATAGCAAAGCACAGGAAGAGTTTTATGGGCATTGTCTCCTTTTTGTGGGTTCTCAGAGTGGCCCTTAGTGGTTCCTTTAAAAGTGGCTGGCATGGCCACTCAGTTTTCAGGTTCTCCACATAACAGCAGAAAGACAAGAACAAGATTTAATCCTACAGACAGCATCGGATCCCAGTTTCAATATTTTAATGATTCCAAGGCCTGCTCAATGATCAAGCAAGGTAGGTCTCTGACCACAAGGGAACAATACGAATTTTTAATAAAATTTTGATCTGCTTACCAGCCTATTGACACTGAAAAGCGGGACAGATGGGGGACAAAGATCACCCTGTACCAATTTCCTTTTTCCTGAGATGGTTCAGAAGTATGACATGCTGTCACATAATATCACGGATGAAAAAAAAGTCATAAAACTGCAAAAGATACGTGCAACACGTTTCTACTGGGTAGCCTCAGCTCTCCCCATTCATAACTGAAGTCTCTTGATCGTGTCTTGCAGCTGCAAGCTCAAGCATGTAACCCACAGTTCAATTTCTTTTAAATGGCCATTTGCCGGTAGGAACAGTATGAAAGCCCCCCGCAACCCTCCCCACACCTCCCACACCCCCAACAAAGAAAGATTTGTAATTAAATAGTCTTTTTCGCAACCGGAAGATGCCTACTTACAAATTACAAAGTATTTGAGACGTGTAGTCATTATTGTACTGTCGGAAATGTGGCAGCCAATTTGTGCACAAGATCCCATAAACAGCGATGTGATAATTACCAGGTAATCCATTTTGCAATATCTTGGTTCAGGGTTAGATATTGGCCAGGACACGGCGATAACTCTCCCGCTCTCCCTCAAAATGGTGGCCTTGCTTTAACATCCCATCTGAAAGACAGACCCCTGACAGTGAGGCACTCCCCAAGTACTGCATTGAAAAGTCAGCCTGGCCGCTTGAGGCTGCAAATTAGCTCACTGAGCTAAATCGCTGGCTTTTAAAGCAGACCAAGCAGGCCAGCAGCACGGTTCGATTCCCGTACCAGCCTCCCCGGACAGGCGCCGGAATGTGGCGACTAGGGGCTTTTCACAATAACTTCATTGAAGCCTACTCGTGACAATAAGCGATTTTCATTTCATTTTCTTCTCTGAAATATACGGCACACTGCACAATCCCAGTTTACAAGAGGATTACAATTGAAATATGTCTTTTTAAATAAGGAGAACTTGGAAATTCTGTTCATAAAATTCAGATTCAACTGAACATGAAGAAACGTGAAGTATTGATCCACTAATCGTGTGCTATTATTTGCTTTCTGCTAATACTGCTCTTGAAAATCCAATAAGCAGTTTTCTACAGCCATACGAAGAACAGACGGCTTCAGGAATGCTTGTTCACTGCTGGTACTGCACTTATGCCGTCCAATGCCACTTCTGAAGGTTTTTTCAATCAAGTGATGATGACTGGGATGCACATGTACCAGAAAAAATGGGCTATGCATAGTGTCACGACACCCTGGGCTAGTGCATGGTCAATTCCAGCTCCACTTGACACCGTGTCGCAACACAGGTGAAATTAGATTTTATTTGAAATTTATTTCAAAATGATTGACCTTAATAAACTACAGTCACCAGGTTTGTAACTTTAAAACACAAGTAACCTTTTATTATGTACAGTATTACAATTAAACAACAGTAAATGTAACTATCTAGCACCCTTTCCCCAACACCCTCCCTTCCTAACTTGCCCCTTTCTCTACAAGCACAAACAAACACACAGAGGGGAGCGGATGGTGAAAAGGGAACGAAAATATAAATAAAAATAAAAGGCTAAGGATCTTTGATGCACTGGGATGACTTCCAGTCAATATCTTTGTGAAGTTCGGGCTTTCATTTTGGGTACTTCTTCCTTCTAGGGTTGAGATGGCCTCCACTGGCAAGGTTGTCTACCTTCTCTGCAGACTCAGCATCCTTTCGGGTTCACAACAAAGGATGTGCCAGGCACTCACTGCTTTCAGAACGATAGAGAAGATATTTTACTTCGGCAAACAGGACAAAGAGAGAAAGGGAGTTCCTTTAACTTCCAAGGTATGAACACATCTGCCATGTTCTCTCAGAAAGTATCATGCAGGGACCAATCACTGACCATTGTCAGGCACAATGCTGTCCCTGGCCAACCCCACTGATCATAGAAAATACAGCGCAGAAGGAGGCAATTCAGCCCATCAAGTCTGCACCGACCCACTTAAGCCCTCACTTCCACCCTATCCCCGTAATCCAATAACCCCTCCTAACCTTTTTGTTTTGGTCACTAAGGGCAATTTATTACAGCCAATCCACCTGCCCTGCACATCTTTGGACTGTGGGAGGAAACCGGAGCACCCGGGAGGAAACCCACGCAGACATGGGGAGAACATGCAGACTCTGCACAGACGGTGACCCAGCAGGGAATCGAACTAGGAACCCTGGCGCTGTGAAGTCACAGTGATATCCACTTGTGCTACTGTGCTACCCCTAAACCGCACGGGAATCAATTGTTAACCAATTGAACTGGCTCCCTCCAAAGCTGGTTCCCAAGATCCACTTGGTGCCAAAGAGTTTGGCTTCTCCTTGCCAAAATACAAAACCTGGGAACACAGCATCCCAGCAAGCAGGCTGTTGCAACTTTGAGTCTTCTGCTTAATGTCACATCCCAATTATAGGTTCATGGACCAAAATAAGAAAAATAAAATGTGGGGACAAAGGAAATAAACAGGCATGGCTCTTACAGGAGTCATGCCTGAGGATGGGTACTGGAATGAAAAACGCCCTTTATTTTACAGAGGGGGAGAAGTCGGTGATGTATTGATGTCAAAGATAGACTGTGTTGAATAGAAGAAATATGTTCTGATGCTCCTCGAAGCAGCAACTGAGAAATTCTCTGAGTATTAACCATTGTAGTCCTGCCTCCAAGGCAGTTAGGTCCAATCCAGAAATCTCAGGTAGGCCAATAGCAAGCGACCTAGGGGGATACAGTGCATTATACTTAAATCCAGGAAACCCACGTGAACTGGTCCTTTCCAAGAGGATGCAACACTGGGTAAATGAGCGAGAAAGGTCTCTGGAAGGATGAAACTCAGAAACAATGCAAGCCATCAAAGAATTCCGTGCATTGCAATGCTCCAACGTAAGTGAGCACAAATCACTTTGAGACAAAATGGTACAACTTTTCCCGCAATCCCAGACTTCCCAGGTATTGTCAGTCTATAGTTTTGGGGAGAAGTGCCAGTAGTTGGTGTAATAGCATTGACCAGAAAATGTGCAAGGTATGCTGAATATGTATCCATTGCAGTTAGGGGAGGGGGTGGGGGAGGGATTATAAGATGTAATCTTGGTCTGTGGAAAATGTAAGCAATATAGAGGCACTGAAACATACAACATTATTTAAAAGTCAATAAGATTGTTTAAAGGAATACTCTGGGGAAGCTTCACAAAAGTTATATTCATGAGCCTCAACTGACTGCAAGAAACTAAGTTTAAAGATATCTGCATTTCATATATTTTCCTTTCTAATATACGATAGATGATTGGAACCATGAAAAATGTAAAGGAAATGCTCGTCTGTAAGATATCTTTTTTTATAATATGGTTATTATTTCATAAACTGGTTATTAGAAGATTTAATTTCAGGTCATTGCTTGACTCAACATTGAAAAGGATTTAAGCACGCACAAATCGCCTATCATTTTCAAGTGCCATCGTGCTCTGGAAATGAGCGCAAGATAAAGAGGGCAGTCACAGTTGCTCTGATACACCAGTAACCATTAAAATGTAAAATATGGACTGCAGATAAGTTTCAACTTAATATTGTACTCAGTACCATGAGATACTGAGTAAATCTCACAACAAAAATTTGTGTGAACCTTCCCTGGGGTATTTCTTTAAGGGAAGTAAAAGAGAAAGAAAAATGTATTGATATGATGATCGCAGAATATGTTATGCCAAGTGAGGAATGAGTATTTATCTTGCCAGTAAAGGCAGGGTTCTTGGAAGAGACAGGGGAGGAAAACAAAACAAAAGGAATCATCATCATAAAAGAATGGGATATTTTCGGGAATAGAAAAATGAAGGTAGTTTTAAAATATTGAACTATAGGAGGAAGGAAAAAGTTGATGATATAATTTGTGCTTTTCTGTATCTCTGCACTTTTCCCTTGGAAAACAATGTAAAGAAGCATGATCGGGCCAATTGGAAAGCCATGACTTTTGGATATGGGGGTTGTGATCAGAGGCGGACTTACAACGAAACACGTTGTGCCTTGGAACAGAGCGCTGACCAATGGGAGGGCCCCATGCAAGCCGGTGTCTGTGGGCAGCAGTCAGAGCCTGATAGATCTGCATTCAATGTGGAACAACTGGCTTTTAAAGCAGACCAAGGCAGGCCAGCAGCACGGTTCAATTCCCGCACCAGCCTCCCCGAACAGGTGCCAGAATGTGGCGACTAGGAACTTTTCACATTAACTGCATTGAAGCTACTTGTGACAATAATCGATTTTCAATTTCAATTTTCAAACAGAACTCAACTTATCAAACCAGAACTTCTTCCGGGTCAGACCTCTGAATGTGTCAATGTAGGCATTGCATTTGGGGATCGAGTGCAGCAGCAAAACTGCCCTCCCCCCTCCGCCCACCCCATTCCTCCATTCCCCAAGATAGCCTGAAGTCCATTCTTTATAGAGAAAACAAGTATTTTGAGGAAAAGAAAGCAAAATATAAAAGATGGAAATCTGATTTTATTTAAATGGACTTGCTGTGCACCTCCGGCAAGTTTGGTTCACTTTGAGAAAGCAGGCTTTATTGATCTTAAATTTTCTGAAGTCTGGTTGATGAACAAGCAAATCAGCAATGCCCTCCTGACCCGATCACTGGGAAGTGCAACGCCAACAGCACAGAACACTGTCACTGTTCCTGTGCAGAGAACCTCAGCTCTGTTTAATGCTGAGATCAGTAACTCAACAGTGCTGGATTTACAGGTATGAGTGGACGTCCTACCATTTCCCGACTTTGAGTTTTAATCCAGTGAAGTGTGGAACTGTATTTAGTTTCATCCCTCCTTTGGCCGTGATCTCAACATAGCATGAAAACGAACGGTCTCAGTAAATGACATTACTTAAAAAGCTATAGATGGTCTTTTTTCAAAAATTTCTGACATATTGAACCTGGATATTTGGCCAGACTCAAACTGTGTTCCTTACCAGTTATATAACAAAAGTTATATTCATAAGCTTCAACTGACTGCAAGAAAATGTTGAGGGGTAAAGACTCTTAATGGCATGGAGAAGCTCAGTCTGCACATGTGTGTAATATTGTATGCATGTGTTTTTTTTCCTTGACAAGTGAGCTTTGCAGCATAAACTGGGTAATGCTGCACTAGAATCTGGCTAATAGTCTAGCTACTGGTCTGATACCAGTAGTTGCAATACAAATAAGGGCAGCACGGTAGCATAGTGGTTAGCACAAATGCTTCACAGCTCCAGGGCCCCAGGTTCGAATCCCGGCTTGGGTCACTGTCTGTGTGGAGTCTGCACGTTCTCCCCGTGTGTGCGTGGGTTTCCTCCGGGTGCTCCGGTTTCCTCCCACAGTCCAAAGATGTGCGGGTTAGGTGGATTGGCCATGCTAAATTGCCCTCAGGTTCCAAATTGCCCTTAGTGTTAGGTGGGGTTACTGGGTTATGGGGATAGGGTGGAGGTATGGGCTTGGGTAGGGTGCTCATTCCAAGAGCCGGTCCAGACTCGATGGGCCGAATGGCCTCCTTCTGCACTGTAAATTCAATGAAATCTATGAAATGTATCATGTAGGTCTATTTCAAATAAAGGACGGGATTCTCCATCCCGCCAGCCTGTTTTCCGGCGCCGGACAATGGGATGTCCCATTGTGGCCACCCCATGCCATCGGGGAAACCTGTGGTGTGGGTACGCTGCCGGCGTTGCAGAGAATCCCATTGACAGAGAATCCCGCTGAACTGAACATGTTTTAAGTTCACTACTTGAAATAGATCATGTAAAATGTATTAAACAGCTGTTTATTTCAAGAAGAAATAGAAACTGTTCATCCACATTACAAAATATATTTGTTTTGGAGTAACTTCATATTTTCCCAGAAGCCCTTGTTTAATGAAAACCTATATTACCTTGTGATATATAATCTAGTTCTAATTTATCACATCTTGGTCAAAGATCCAGGTCAAAATGTAACTAAAAATGTCTACAAGCACATCAAAGGATGTGGATTGCAATCTTCTACTGAATTTCTCTCTCATATGCTATAACCGCTGTTCTATAGTTTCATAATTAATATAGTATCCATTTTGAATCATCTCTTTGAAACATGTCTCTGATAAGAACATGCTTTTGCATGACTCCCAAAATCATGGCCTGTATTGTACAGATAGATTTTGATTTGAGAAATGCGATAATCTGTATTGCAGAGCATTAACCAAACACAAACATCTCCATTCATGTCAATGCCACTTTGGTGAAAGTATATAGACAATAGAAGACAGTTACATTTTCTGCAGAAATGCAATGACTTGAATTCCTTTCGTAAGGTGTACATTAACTATATTGGTGGTTTCTCCTATTGTTCACCATAATTTTTAATTGCGTGCAGATTCCACTTCGGCAATTATCCATACTGGCGTGTTTTTTCCACTTCGGCAATTATCCATACTGGCGTGTTTTTGCAAATTAAAAAGCACTAAAGTAGTTAAGCAGTGATTAATTTGTGTGCTTTTGTGACTTGCACCTTTGCGTTCTGTGGGGTGAGGGTGGGTGAGTTTGGAGAGGCATGCATTGTTTCATGGGAAGAGGGGCATGATGTCATGGGGGTTGGGGAGGCAGAAATTAAGGTGACCACGGGGCACCAGAGGTGTACGTTTGCCTCTGGCTGATCCACTATCTGCCTGAATCCATTCAGATCGGAGTTGGCAGTACAATTGAATGTGATGCTAGCTAGTACATCTCCAAGCACTGTTACCTGCTCCTGAATGCTGATGCACTCAGCAGCAGGTCCGGGTAGTATTGCTTGCAGATCATGTGGCCTGATCTTCTTAAACAGGAATGAAGTAAAAAGATTGCTGCATTGTAAATTCTTGTAAAGTGAACACAGGAGAGGTAGAGTTATATACAAAAGCAGTAATGAAAGCATTTAATGGTGCAGGTGGATTATGAAGAGGTTGTGTAGTGAGATGAGAGGCCAGGAGATCCTCAAGGACCTCACTCAGAAGAGAGTGGGAGCAGGAAGCAAGGAAGGTCAACTTCGGGAGTCTGAACCCACAGGCCTAGGAGCAGTCCCACAAGAGGTCGATTGATCTGATACAGATGGACAACTAAACATTTACTATCATGCAAAAGTAGTGGTAAACACCCACTAGCAGCAACAATTTTTCGACATTTACGCTGTCAAAACCCCATCATTAAATCTCCTCAGCTTTGGCAAGGCTAATAGTTGGTGAATCAGCAAAGGTGGTTGACATGAATCTCAGTGTTGATCTTTGGGCAGATGCAGTTTCTTTGAAGTGCAAACAACTGGAAGAGGTGTTGGATATGACTGTTAATGAAAGAGAGAAAGGATTGTTCAGCTGATCGGTTCTTCGAAGATCTGTTAATGAAGAGCTCTGGCTGCAGACAATTGTTGGAGTTCTCCTGTTTCCTCACCATCTAACATCTCTTCAGTATCCTCTCCCTCATCATACATAAGGTCTGTACCCAAATGGCTGCTCTTTACGCCCTCGCCATTTCAGATTAAAGATCATAAGAAATAGTAGCAGGAGTAGGCCATTTGATCCCCTGAGCTGCTGTTCTATGCAGCATAGAGCAAACCACAATCGCACAGAACACATTGTTTTCTGTTATATTGCAGGGGGCTACTAAATTTAGCTAGGTATCTGAATCAGTGCTGGAAGACTCCAATGGCCTGTCCATTGCAATTGATGGATCTGGCGATAGTGCATTTGTGCCGTTAAACGTGGCTTCTTAAGAGGAGTCATGCATCAGTGTGAATCAGTCAGCCTTGGTTTTCAAGCAGGCAAAATCTCACTTGCTGTGCATTGACTAAATGTCTATGTATGGGATGGAGGATGAAGGATTGCTGTAATATACAAACACCATAGTAGCTATCAAGAAGTAGATCTAAATGATGCACTGCTGGTGATTGGAAAATAAACCTCTTCAGATCAGGAAGTCAGTGGAGTCCTTATGAACGATTCCCTGGACTTAGTGACTATCTGCGGTCTGTACAAACCCTGGAATGCTATAATGCTACTTTCAGTTGTCCAAGTGATAAAAAATGCAAGTTTCTTTTTCTTGCAAACATATCATCTACCACCTAAATAACAAACTGCAGGCTAACTGATTTCCTGACATTTCCTGTGGTCTGAAAGGAGGTGGAGTGGGCTGCAGTGACCGTAACTGCCACAATGCAGTGCTGTACATGCTCTCGCAGTTGGCTATGCGAGTTCATACCACTCTGTGGCAGCATCTCTGGAGAAGCACAACCTCGTTATGCACTGCTTCAGCATTGATGCCTCCATTACAAGGCTAAGAATCCCTGTGAGCATGCCTTTTTTGTTTCCTGTCCTGAGAGCTGCAGATCTGCTTGCTCATTTTTCCTGCTGCTCTCCCTCATCCACCTTCTTCGGCCAGTAGAATTGCCAGATGGATCCTCATGAGAAAAGAGGTGCATTGCCATGTGTTCTTACAAGCTATTAGAATGTCCTAATGCAAGCAATTTGGGATTGTCTAAGTAACAAAATGATTCAGGGTGAGGTTTTCCAGTCGTGGCAATGGACTGCAGGGATGACAATGGTCAGCATTGTTAGCAGGTTCAACGCTCTCCATATTTTCCCATCCCATCTGTAACGATGTCCACTGCTCGTGGGACTGAGAAATCCCAGCCTTTATGGGATTCAAAATAATCCCTGAACATAGGGAGCTTGCTGTGCGGGACGTTTTCGTAGCGGGCCTTAGATCTAACTATGTGCGCCAAAGACTGCTAGAAAAGGGGTCCCAGGACTTAGACACTACTGTGGAGGCTGCTACCACAATGGAAGTCTCCTTCCGCAGCCTCACCTTGTTTCCCGCGGACCCCGCGACCTCATCGTGGGCCCCCGACCAACAATCCCCCCAAGCCTGTGCCGCACGGCCCCCCAGCTACCGCGCTGCCAAAGCCAGTTACTCTGCTGCCCCAGCCAACTACTCAGTTGCGCCAGCCTGCTATTTCTGTGGCCAAAGCCAGCACCCGCGGCAGCACTGCCCAGCCCGATCCGCGACCTGCAACAGATGCGGGAAGAAAGGCCACTATGCCAGAGTGTGCCTCGCGAAAAGGGCCCCAGTTTTTAACTCCCCAGCAGAGAGAACAAATCGCTCCCAACACCAGCGGGCCCGCGGGCCCGAAACGCTGAGGCCTACGCCTCGACTCCGCCCTCTCCCGCCACGTGCGATCCATGGGGGCCGCCATCTTGGCAAACCCCCACCATGCGGCCGGCCACGTGCGACTCATGGGGGCCGCCTACTTCCTCGCCGCTCACCACGTGCGATCCACAGGTCCCATCTGCATCGGCATGCTCAGAAAGCTCATCTGAAGAATATGACTTCCCCGGACACTCACCACGCAGTCCGCAACTGAACGCGGTCACCCTAGATCAATCCCGCCCCAAGCACCTACGAAGTTCGGTGGCGGAGGTCCAGATCAACGGGTACAGCACGCCATGCCTCTTTGACTCCGGGAGCACCGAGAGCTTTATACATCCAGAGCTGGTAAGACGCTGTTCGCTTTCTATTTTTCCGGTGAGCCAAACTATCACCCTTGCTGCGGGCTCCCACTCAGTCAAAATCCAAGGACGCACCATCGCTACGCTCACAATTCGAGGCGCTAGTTATTCTAAATTTAAACTTTATGTCCTGCCCGACCTCTGCGCGCCACTCTTATTAGGCCTGGATTTCCAGTGCAACCTCAAGAGCCTCACCCTCAGCTTCGGCGGGCCCCTGCCCCCACTCACTATCTGCAGCCTAGCCACACTGTGCATCTCACCCCCTCCTCTCTTCGCCAATCTCACTCCAGATTGCAAACCAGTAGCTACTCCAGCAGGCGATACAGACTGCAGGATAGGATATTTATCATATCAGAGGTCTGAAGGCTGCTCAGTGAGGGGATTATAGAGGCCAGCAATAGTCCCTGGAGAGCTCAGGTGGTGGTCGTCAAGACCGGGAAAAATTTTTGCATGGTCGTCGACTATAGCCAGACCATAAATCGCTTTACGCTCCTAGACGTGTATCCCCTCCCCAGAATTGCAGACATGGTTAATCAGATCGCCCAATATCGGCTATTTTCCACGGTGGATCTGAAGTCTGCATACCACCAGCTCCCAATCTGCCCGGAGGACCGCCACTACACGGCATTCGAGGCCGATGGCCGCCTCTTCCATTTCCTCCGGGTTCCTTTCGGCGTCACTAACGGGGTTTCGGTGTTCCAACGAGCAATGGACCGAATGGTAGACCAATACGGGCTGTGGGCCACGTTTCCGTATCTGGACAATGTTACCATCTGTGGCTATGACCAGCAGGACCACGACGCCAACCTCCACCGTTTTCTCCAAACGGCACAGAAATTTAATCTCACTTATAACAAGGAGAAATGCGTTTTCCGCACAAACAGACTGGCCATCCTCGGCTACGTCATGGAGAACGGAGTCCGGGGCCCAGACCCCTCCCTCATTGCCCCAAGGCCCTCAAACGGTGCTTGGGGTTCTTTTCATACTATGCCCAGTTGGTCCCTCAATATGCGGACAAAGCCCGCCCACTCTTTAAGGCCACACGATTTCCCCTGTCTGCTGAGGCGCGCCAGGCCTTCAGCTGCATCAAGGAGTACATCGCCAAAGCAGCCATGAGGGCGGTGGAAGAATCCACTCCCTTTCAGGTTGAGAGCGACGCCTCAGAGGTAGCTCTAGCAGCCACTTTAAATCAGGCAGGGAGGCCCGTTGCATTTTTCTCCCGTACCCTATCCGCTTCAGAACTCTAACATTCCTCAGCCGAGAAGGAAGCACAAGCCATCGTGGAGGCTGTTCGTCACTGGAGGCACTACCTAGCAGGGGCAAAATAAAAAATGATAAAATCCTTCGGTGGAGGATCGAACTCTCCACCAATAGTTACGATATTAAATATCGACCGGGGAAGCTCAACGAGCCCTCGGATGCCCTATCCCGCGGGACATGTGCCAGCGCGCAGATCAGCCGTCTGAAAGCCATCCACGTTGACCTCTGCCATCCAGGGGTCACCCGGCTCGCCCACTACATCAGAGCCCGTAACCTGCCTTTCTCCAACGAGGAGGTAAAAGCGATCACCAGGGACTGCCCGATCTGTGCAGAGTGCAAACCGCACGTCTACAGACCAGACAGGGCCCACCTGGTCAAGGCTTCTAGGCCCTCTGAATGCCTTGTGGTCGATTTCAAAGGGCCACTCCCCTCCACTAACAAGAACATTTATTTCCTCAACATCATCGACGAGTTCTCCCAATTCCCTTTTGCCATTCCATGCCCTGATATGACCTCCCACACAGTCATTAGGGCCCTGCATAGTGTCTTCACCCTGTTCGGTTTCCCCAGCTACGTGCACAGCGACCGGGGTTCATCCTTTACGAGCGACGAGCTGCGTCAGTACGTGCTCGGCAAGGGCATCGCCTCGAGCAGGACTACCAGCTACAACCCCAGGGGGAACGGGCAGGTGGAGAGGGAGAGCGCGATGGTCTGGAAGACCGTCCTGCTGACCCTCCGGTCTAGAAAACTCCAAGTCTCCCAATGGCAAGAAGTCCTCCCAGATGCGCTCCACGCTATCAGATCCCTCCTCTGTACAGCTACAAATCAAACCCCACGTGCGACTCTTCATTTTTTCTAGGGGCACTACCATGGGAGTCTCACTTCCGGCGTGGCTGAGGACACCAGGCCCGGTCCTCCTGAGGAAGCACGTCAAGGGGCACAAAACTGACCCCCTTGTTGAAAAGGTGCGTCTCCTCCATTCCAACCCCCAGTACGCATTTGTGGAGTTCCCGGACGGCCGCCAGGACACAGTATCCCTTCAGGACCTGGCACCCGCTGGATCCAGCCCCCCCCACCCCCACTGAGGAACCCCTTACCCCATTCCCTATGCTGCCGACCCCTCGCGCCCCCGATTCCGCAAGCTCACCCCACCGGTTCCACGAGCCAGAACCAGCCCGCCCCCAGCGCCCCCAGTCTCCGGTCGAGCCAGAGGTGTATAAAGTTCGGATGAGACCTGCCCCGGAATCTGCCATCGTACCCCAGCTCTCAACACCCACCCAGCCACCGGAAGAGGCTGCGACCCCGGTGCTCCGCAGATCGAAAAGAACAATTTGTCCACCGGACAGACTAACTCTGTGAGCCACCACCCCCCGTTGGACTCGATTGTTTGTCACAGGGGGGTGAATATGGTGAATGTGATTCACACGGGATTATAATCTGTATATATATGTGTCTATATTGTAAGTGCAGTTGCACTACCTGACCACCAGAGGGAGTAGCTCTGAGAATACGCGAGAGTTGTACTGGGCTTCTCCCTTGGCTCCGCCCAGGACTCCTCCCCCGGGAACTGCTGTATAAAGATCAGTGCCGCAGGGTCAGCCGGCCAGTTCACCGAAAGTTAAACGGCTAACAGGCTGGCTCTGTTGTAAGTATATTAAAACCGCTATTCTAATCCTACAAGCACGTGTCTGTAGAATTGTTGGTTCCAATATTTTACACCAGCTTTTCTCAAGGGAATGTGACCTACAGACTTTCTGTACCCTCATTCTGAGATAACAGACACTACTGCAGCTTCATCAACGATGAAAATAGTTGTGAATCTCCATTTGACTGCCAGTTTTGGAATTTTATCTTCAGCCTTATTGCTCTCATTTTTTATGTGCTCTTTTTCTTGCTCTCTGACTTGATCTTTCTGCTCAATAATATCAACCTATATTTCCATACCTATTATATGCCCATTCAAGAGTTCTAGATGACTAAAATAGCTTTGGAACCACTGGGACCTTGATCTGCCACATGGCTGCAACCAGGAGCTTTATCACAACCTGAACCATGACTGATTCCTCTACTCCTGCAATGTCTGACTAGCATTTGAAATTTAAACTCTGAGACTGTGAACTTGGCTACCATGGCCTGGATCTTGGTGAAATCTGGTGGACTTCCCCTGACGGCTGAGGAAACAAACTCCCCTTGCAATTTGCAACTCTCTGCCATTTCTGTGGCTTCATCACAGGCCTCCTTTCACGTCAGCTCATTGCTTTTACTCAAATCTTGGGTTGCATTTTATAGTTCTTTAGGCCTCCTATGAATGTATCTCAAAGGTTTATTTTTAAGTACAGTAAGAAGTCTTACAACACCAGGTTAAAGTCCAACAGGTTTGTTTCGAATCACTAGCTTTTGGAGCACAGCTCCTTCATCAGGTGAATTTTTAAGTAGAATAAGGTAGTTTCTTGAATTTGAGAATGTAATCTGCAACAGTCTCACTTGGCAACTGACAAAACATAATTCTCAGTGCAATTTCACCTTAGATGATAATACGAGTCTAAAATGTCATTAATTTCAGGATATTCCATAGCAATGGGGTCTTGTGGGGAATATTGGTTTGACACTACCTCAGAAGCATGTGACCCCATCATGGTGAAGAAAACTTTATTCTCATCTGCTATTCTATTTGCTTTTAGCCAAATCTGAAAGCTTCATTTGTACTTACACCAGTCCTCTTTGTTATGGAGTTCCAGAGTTTGACACAGCGACATTGAAGGAACAGTGATATAGATGGTGGTGTTCCCGTGCATCTGCTGCCTTTGTCCTTCAAGGTGGTCCTTCAGGGTTGAAAGTTTCTTTTGGAGGAGTCTTGTTGCATTGCTTCAATGCATCTTGTAGATGGCATCTTGTAGACATACACTGCTGCCACTGTATGTCTGCGCTGGAGGGAGTGGATGTTGAAGGTGGTGGATGGTGGTTGCCCTGGATGGTGTCAAACTTCTTGATTGTTATTATAGCTACACTCATTCAGGCAAGTGGAGAGTATTCCATTACCCTCTTGACTTATGCCTTAACTGTAGATGGTGGACAGGCATTCGGGAGTCAGGAGTTGAGTAACTCGCTGCAGAATCCCCAGCCTCTGACCTGCTCTGGTAGGCACAGTATTTATATGACTGGTCCAGTTCAGTTTCTGGTCAATGGTAACTTCCAGGACGTTGATAGTGGAGGATTCAGTGAAGGCATGTAATTGAATGTCAAGAGAAGATGGTTGGATTCTCTCTTGTTGCAGATTGTCATTGCCTGGCACTTCAGTGGTATGGATGTTACTTGCCCAAACCAAAATGTTGTCCATGTTTTGCTGCATATGAGTACTGACTGATTCAGTATCTGAGGAGTTGTGAATAGTGCTGAGTGTTGTGAAATCACCAGCCAACATCCCCACTTCTCACCTTATGACGGAGAAAAGGGCATTGATGAAACAGCTGAAGATAGTTGTGCCTAGGGCACTATCCCTGAGGAACACCCCAACGTCTCCCCTGTCCCTCATTTCCAACAATAGCTTTTGAGGGTGGCATGAAATTCAGAATGATTGTGAAACCAGTGGCAATTTGGTGGTCCCACAAATCATTCCCATTGACACCTGAAATGATTGTGGTGCAGGAATGAACTGCAAAATACATTTAAATAAACATGGATCTTGTAAATGAGCTGTAAATTTATGTAAATGAACAGTAAATTACATAAATTAGACCAAAATGTAAATGGGCGAAGAGGAAGAAATCATTCAAAGGAGATTGAAAGGACAGCAAAGTATTTATGATGTAGAAGCTGAGGTATTAACAACAGAGGAGTTAAAGCTCAGTTAAAGGGGAAATTATCAACAATCATTAATAATAAAAAAACAAAAATAAAACAGCAATGATAAAAACAAGATTTGAGATTGATCTGAATGTACAATAAGTACAGGTGCTGAAACAATTATTTCAGATGAAAGGTAAACATTGGAAAAGAAAATGTTTAGAGGTCTGGGATAAATAAAATTCATTTTTGTGTTTATTTTTATGAAATAAATTATAAGTGAACACCGGGGCTGGGATTTTCCCATCCAGAATTGAGCTGGAATGCAGGAAGGATTGCAAAAGGAAAAAGGCCCCATTGGCCTGTGTACCAGTTGACTGTCTCCGTTCCTGAATCTGATGGTTTCCCAAAGATGAGGGGAAAGTGGGGGGGGGGGGGGGGGGGGGGGGGGGGGGGGAGAGAGAGAAGGTGAGGGGGAAAGTGAAGTTGTCCTTCTCATTAATTAAAACAGTTCCATTTAACGCAAAACAAAACTCTCCATGCCATATCCCGGCCATCTCAGTTCTTCATTTACCCTGGACACTTTGAATGTCTTCTCATTTCTGAAGACCACGCGTCAATGGCAGGCATAGGAATGGCTGCCAGTTCAGGCCAGAACATGGTCCACTTCACTGGTGTCCCGCCTCCAATTCTGCCCTAACCCCAGCCCCTAATTGGGCACCAGACCCCAGACCCATCTCTCAGGTAATTAAAACCCCCGACAAAATGAAGACCATGCTTCATGGCATTCTGGGCTCTCTCTTCCCCCCCCCCCCCCCCCCCCCCCACCGTCTCCTGGCAACTGAAAGGTTGGGAGACTCATCACAGTTTGTGAAGAAAATCAAGATTAGTAATGGTCATTTCAAAATACTCCTCAGTGTTTGAATTTTGGAAGGCAGCAGAATCTGATGCATTGTCTCCAAGAATACATAAGAAATTGAGGATGGCAGTTGACAGTTGGACTGGGGGTGGAGGGAGGGGATGTGAGGAAGAGGTGTGAACCTATGGTTGGACATTTTTCACAGCTCATTAACTACAGGGGTACCAGAGGTTTGGAAAATGGCTAATGTTGTCTGAATTTTTAAAGAAAAAACCTGAAGCATGATCCTGGGAATTAAAGGCCTGCCTGTTAACTTTGCATGTGAAAATATTACAGTCCCTAATCAATAGGAAATAATTCAAGCACATTTAACAAGAGCAGAAGCAATCATCCAGGCATGGTCATAACTGAAGAACTGTACTCTGCTTCTTTGATTATGTAACAGGAGTGTTGCATTATGGTAAAGTGGTTGAAGTTACAAGTTTTGATTTTCAGAGGAAAAATTCAGATGCCTCACCAGAGAATTAGAGCTGAAGCGAAAATGGATGGGATGAGGGAAAAAGTATGAATTGGATAATAAATTTGCTGAATAATAGGAAACAAAATGACCCGTGGTAGTTATTGTAAGTGCTCCAGAGATAAGCGTTGGGATCCTAGTTATTCATATTATTTATAACAATCCTGATGAAGGTATTTAAAGTTGAGACTGTCTGCCTGTGATATGAAGTTCTGTGGAAAAATTGGAATAAAGATATAAAATTCATAAAGGTCTACCATGAGTTAGTAACTGGCGGGCTAATTTACCGATGGAATTAAATGTTGAGAAATGTACTGAAGTGTAGAGAAAACGCGAACAGCATTAAATAAGGTGAGCGAGGCAAAGAATTCTAGGTGCTGCAGTTAACCAAATATTGAAGTAATCATTACAGTATATGGAAGTAGTTACAAGTGCAAATACTCCATTGCATTTTACAAGTAGGTCCACAGGATTTAAATGCAAGAATGTGACATTCTGTAAACGTTTGGTGTCCCCAGTGCAGAGAAAATCACATTGTGTGTAGTGAATACAGCCCACTGAATTGAAAGAAGTACAAATACATCATTGTTTCAACTGGAAGGATGATTTTGGACCTAAGAATTTGCAGAGCAGTGTGTGTGTGTGTGTGTGTGTTGGGGGGTGGGGGAGGTAATAACAAGGCAGATGTGCGTATAGAAAGGTGCTGTGGGTAGGGAAGGTTGTTGGTGGTGATCGAATAATGAACCTAGGTGACAAGGATGAATATAATCCCTTTGGAATGATAAAAGAGGAGGGAAAAATGTGTTCTGTCGTGGTATCACCATGGAGGTGGTGGAAATGTCAGGGAATAATCTCTTGAATGTATACATTGGTGGGGGGGGGGGGTGAGTAAGGGTGGTGGTAGATGTAAGGGCAATGGGAACACAAACATGGTTCTGGGAGGTAGGGCAAGGGGGTGAGAGCAGAAGTGTGGGAAAAGGAACAGACATTGTTGAGGGCCCTGTTAAATTATTGTGGAGCAAAATCCTCGACTGAGGACCAGGGAAGACAATTCAGAATAGAAAATGGTATCAGCAGAGGCAACAGAGACAGAAAATCTGGGAGAATGGAAAAGAGTCTTTACAGGAAACGTGATGGCAGGACGTGTAGTCAAGGTACCTACAAAGTCAGTTGACATTGAACAAAGTATCCTCAGAAATGGAGATTGAGTAGTCGAAGCAGGGAAGGGAACAGTCAGAGATGGACACGTGAAGGTGAGGGAAGGGTGGAAAGTTAATGAAATTCTCCAGTTTGAATTGAGAGGAAACAGTGCCAAACAGTCATCATCGCATTGGAAAAAGAAATGAGGGAGGGGACCTGAGTAGACTAGAATGAAGAATATTCCATTTAGCCCTGAATAAGGCAGGCATAGCCAGGGACCATACAGGTTCCCATACGTTTTATATGAAGGAGATGAGTTAAGGAGAGGTTTTTCAATATAAGGACAAGTTCAGTCAGCTGGAGGAAGGTAGTGATTGGTAGGACTGGTTAGGCCTCCATTCAAGAACAAAGCAGAGAGACTGCCCTATTGGGGGTGAGGGTGCAGAGCAATTGGGTGTCCATAGAGAAAAGGAAATGGTTAGGACCAGGAAAGTGGAAACCCTTAAAGTGACGGAGGGTGTCAGAGGGGATGTGGATCTTGGTGGCAAGAGACTGTGCAAGAAAATAAAAAAATAGTCAATGTAGGAAGAAATCACGGGACAAGAACAGGCTGAAATGATGGACGGAATTTAGTGTCTTCTCTCCAGGTGCATTTAGGAATGGGGGATTGCATTTAATCAGTTTGTAGTTGCCTTCCCACTCAGATGCTATTTGAGGCCCTTAAATGGGCAATTAATCTCCTCCAAAGGGCTTGATCCTGTCACCGCTGCCCTCGTTGGCAAGCACGCAGTAGTTTCACCTCGCCAATTGTCTGTTCGATTGCAGCAGCATTGGTTTTCATTTTGTATATGCTGTGCATCTGTGCATGGGCTGTGCATGGGAGGTATCAGCCATGTGATCAGCAGATGGACTTTGTCACCCAGTAGCCACCCTTTTGGTTTATCATATTGGCTCAAATGCAGATGGCACAGCAGTATGTTGCAGTGTTCCTACATCAGACCTGCATGATTTTCTGCACCTGCTCAGACACCAGAGAGATCTTGAGGGAGCATCAGAGGGGTCAGTGACGCGGTCAGTGACGCCCTGCACCATGGGAATATTTACAAAAAGCCATGTGCTCACTCGCCTGCTTTTCTCTGACAAGTGGGAATTGAATACAGTTAACTGTCCATAAATGAAGAGGGTCAGTGACCTCCCTCATGAAATAGTGGATGACAAATTGGGTGATGTTGTAAATATCTCCAGCTGCAGCGTGGAATGAGCATAATGATTCAATGTCAAGGCAATCGACACAGCTACTGGCAATTATGCCCTTGCCCGGCTCTGTGGTTGTAGTTGTGGATGCAGAGGGTGGCAGATCTCAGACGTCATAGATATTGGGCGTGATCCTGAGCCCGCGCTCACTATCTGCGAGATTGTCAGCACAGGCAGAAAATCTCGGGAGAATTGGGAGACGTAATTCTCGCTGGAGAGATTGGATTTCCTGATTTTCCCCACCCCTCACCAGCGATATCACGAGATTCACGCCCAAACCACATTTTAATGCATTAGAATGGATTTAAATGTTATTAGCTTTCACCCTCCCCACCAAGCTAGTAAAATTGTACCTACGGAGCCCCTTCAGTCCCACGCCACCTCCATCTCCAAATACCTGAAGTGGGCTGCCGCCCTGCGAAATGGCAGCACTTCCACTCCTACATCCATTCCTGGCCTGGACACCTTTTCACTCTTTTCCAGGTTCAGTTTATATCCTGATAAAGACCCAAACCTTTGGAGATGTTCCATTATGTTCCCCACCGACGTATTCGGCTCTGATATATGCAACAATAAATTGTCTGCGTATAGAAATATTCTACGTTCCATTTACCAACAGTATTATTTCCTTCAACAACACAAGCTCCTTAAAGCCAAAGACTCGGGCCGGGATTCTCCGGTATCCTGCGGGCGGGGCCCTACCGCCACTAAAGAGTGGCGTGAACCACTCCGGCGTCGGGCTGCCCGGAAGGTGCGGAATCCTCCGCAACTTCGGGGGCTAGGCCGGCACTGGAGTGATTGGCACCGTACCAATCGGCACTGAAGGGCCTCCGCTGGCCTGCGCGAGTTGGCGCACCCACAGGAGCGCCAGTGTGTTCCCAGAACTGCTGGTGTGTTTCCCGCGCATGCGCAGGGTGTTTCATCTCCGCGCCGGCCATGGCGGAGCATTACACAGGCCGACGCGGTGGGAAAGAGTGCGGGCACAGGCCCGCCCACAGATCGGTGGCCCTGATCGTGGGGCAAGCCACCGTGGGGGCCCCCCTTCGGGGCCGGATCCCTCCGCGTTCCCCCCCCTCCCGAGCACTATGCAGGCCGCCCTCAGAGCCAGGTCCCACCGGTACAGACCTGGCCTAATCCACGCCGGTGGGACCAGCCAACGGCCCCCGACCGGCGCGATCCTTGCCCCCGCCAAAACACCGGCGCCGGAGAATTCGGCAGCCGGCGTCGGAGTGTCGGGGCGGGATTCACGCCGTCCCCCGGCGATTCTCCGACTCGGCGGGGGTTCAGAGAATCCCACCCTCTCTATCTAATGCAAATAGCAGAGGGGACATAGAACACCACTGCCTGGTCTCCCAGTGCAGAGCAAAGTACCCCAAGCTCACGATGTTAGTGTGGACACTTGCCAACGGTTCCTTATATAATAGCCATACCCATTCCGTAAATTTCAGCCCAATCCCAAGCTTCTCAAGAACCGCCTTCAAATATCCCCAATTTATTTGATCAAATGCCTTTTCTACGACCAGTGCAACAACCACCTCCATCTCCTTTCCCTCAGTCAGCGTCATGATTACATTTAATAACCTCCTAATATTTGAAAATAGTCGTCTTTCTTCCATGACCCTGTCTAGTCCTCCCCTATCACCTTCGAGAGGCACCCCTCCAACCTCGTCGCCAGTACCTTTGCCAATATCTTGGTGTCAACATTCAGCAGTGATATAGGCCTGTATGACCCACGCTCCATCAGATCCTTAATTTTCTTTAACAGCAGGGAGATAGAGGCCTGTCCCAATGTTTGTGGTAGCACCCCCTTCCCTATCACCTCCTCAAACATCCCCACCATCAGCGGTGCCAATTTGTCTTTAAATTTCTTGTAATACTCCTCTGGGAACCCATTTGGTCCTGCTACATTCCCCAATTGCATCCTTCCAATTGCTTCCTTTACCTCCTGTTCCCCCACCGACCTCTCCAATATGGCCCTGTCTTCCTTCTTCAGCCTCGGATACTCCAATCCATCCAGGACCTCCTGCATCCAGCGGGAACCAGCGTGTTAGCTCAGAAAGTGTCATAACTGAAGGTGAAAATAGATCAAAAATAAGAGAACAACATCACCCTCAGGCAGAGCAAAAAAGGTGACAAGTGTGAGAAGGGAGGTGGTGAATGCAGGGCTGAGGGTATTGTACTTTAATGCGCGCAGTATATGGAACAAGGTAAATGAGCTTGTTGCACACATTGAAATTGGCCGGTACGATGTTGTGAGCCTCACAGAGACGTAACTGCAAGGAGATCAGGGCTGCGATCTAAATATAGAAGGATATGTGTCCTATCGAAAGGGCAGGCAGATGGGCAAAGGGGGCGGGGTTGTGTTGTTAGTAAGGAATGAAGTTAAATTGATAGCAAGGAGCAATATAGAATCAGAAGGCATAGAATCTCTGTGAGTAGAGGTGAGGAATCGCAAAGGTAGAATGACCCTGATGGGAGTTATGTACAGGTCCCCTAGCAGTAATCAGGATGTGGGGCAGAAAATAAATCAGGAGATAGAGAAAGCATGTAAAAAAGGCAATATCACAATAATCATGGGGGACTTCAATATGCATGTGGACTGGGAAAATCAGGTTGGTCGTGGATCCCAAGAAATGGAATTTGTGGAATATTTAAGATGTTCTTTTTGGAGCAGCTTGTAGTAGAGCCTGCTAGGGAACAGACAATTCTGGATTTGGTGATGTGTAATATGGCAGACTTGATTAGGGATCTTAAGGTAAAGGAACCCTTAGGGAGCAGTGACCACAATATGATAGAATTTACCCTGCAGTTTGAGCGGGAGAAGTTGCAATCAGATGTAACGGTATTACAATTAAATAAGGGTAACTAGAAAGACATGAGGGAGGAGCTGGCCAGAATTGATTGGAAAAGGAGCCTAGCAGGGAAGACAGTGGAACAGCAATGGCAGGAGTTTTTGGGGGTTATTTCATAGGTTTCACAGAATTTACAGTGCAGAAAGAGGCCATTCGGCCCATCGAGTCTGCTCTGGCTCTTTGAAAGAACACCCTACCCAAACCCACACCTCCACCTCCACCTTCACCCCATCCCCATAACCCAGTAACCCCACCCAACACTAAGGGCAATTTTGAACACTAAGGGCAATTTAGCATGGCCAATCCACCTAACCTGCACATCTTTGGACTGTGGGAGGAAACCGGAGCACCAGGAGGAAGCCCACGCACACACGGGGAGAACGTGCAGACTCTGCACAGACAGTGTCCCAAGCCAGTAATCGAACCTGGGACCCCGCTACCGTGCTGCCCACGGGTTATACGGGATGTACAGAATTCATTCCAAGGAGGAGGAAACATGCTAAGGGCAGGACAAGGCATCCATGGTTAATGAGGGAAGTCAAGGACAGCATAAAAGCAAAAGAAAAAGCATACAAAGTGGGATTATTGGGAAGCTAGAGGATTGGGAATCCTTTAAAAGCGAACAGAGGACAATTAAAAAAGCAATAACGGGAGAGAAGATGAAATATGAGTACAAGCTAGCTAGTAATATAAAAGAAAATAGGAAGAGCTTCTTTCAATATATAAAAGGTAAGCAAGAGGCAAAAATAGACATTGGACCACTGGAAACCGTGGCTGGAGATCTAATAATAGGAAACAAAGAAATGGCAGACAAACTGAATAGTTACTTTGCATCAGTCTTCACGGTGGAAGACACCAGTGGGATGCCAGAGTTCCAAGAGAATCGGGGGCAGAGGTGAGTGCAGTGGCCAGGCCATCACTAAGGAGAAGGTTCTGGGGAAACTGAAAGGTCTGAAGGTGGATAAGTCCCCAGGACCGGATGGACTACATCCCAGGGTCCTAAAAGAGATAGCTTAGGAGACTGTGGAGGCATTGGTAGTGATCTTTCAGGAATCACTGGAGGCAGGAAGGGTCCCAAAGGACTGGGAAGTGGCTAATGTAATACTTCTGTTTAAGAAGGGGGGGAGGCAGAAGATGGAAAATTATAGGCCGGCTAGGCTGACTTCGGTCATTGGTAGGATTTTGGAGTCCATTGTTAAAGATGAGATCATGGAGTACTTGGAAGTGCATGGTAAAATAGGACTGATTCAGTATGGCTTTGTCAAAGGAAGGTAATGTCTGACAAATCTGTTAGAGTTCTTTGAGGAGGTAACAAGGAAGTTAGACAAAGGAGAACCAGTAGACTTGACTTATTTAGATTTACAGAAGGCCTTTGACAAGGTGGCACATAGGAGATTGTTAAGTAAGTTAAGACCCATGGTGTACAGGGTAAGATCCTGGCATGGATAGAGGATTGGCTGACTGGCAGAAGGCAAAGAGTGGGGATAAAGGGGTATTTTACAGCATGGCAGCTGGTGACTAGTGGTGTGCTGCATGGGTCTGTGCTGGGCCCACAACTTTTCACAAAATACATTAATGATCTGGAAGAAGGAACTGAAGGCACTGTTGCTAAGCTTGCAGATGATACAAAGATCTGTAGAAGGCAGATAGTCTTGAGGAAGCAAGGGGGCTACATAGGTATGTGGACAAGATAGGAGAGTGGGCAATGAAGTGGCAAATGAAATACAATGTGGAAAGGCGTGAGGTAATGCATTTTGAAAAGAGGAATTTAGGCATAGGCTATTTTCTAAATGGAGAAATGTTTAGGAAATCAGAAGCACAAAGGACTTGGGAGTCCTTGTTCATGATTCTCTTAAGGTTAACGTGCAGGATCAATAGTTAAGAAGGCAAATGCAATGTTCACATTCATGTCAAGAGGGCAAGAATACACGACCAGGGATGTACTTCTGAGACTGTATAAGGCTCTGGTCAGACCCCATTTGGAGTATTGTGAGCAGTTTTGGGCCCCATATCTAAGGAAGGATGCGCTGGCCTTGGAAAGGGTCCAGAGAAGGTTCACAAGAATGATCCCTGAAATGAACAATTTGTGGTATGAGGAACAGTTGAGGACTCTGGTCTGCACTTGTTGGAGTTTAGAAGGATGAGGGGGGATCTTATTGAAACTTCCAGGATACAGCGAGGCCTGGATAGAGTGGACGTGGAGAGGATGTTTCCACTTGTTGGAAAAACTAGAACCAGAGGACACTATCTCAGACTAAAGGGACGATCGTTTAAAACAAAGATGAGGAGGAATTTCTTCAGCCAGAGGGTAATAAATCTGTGGAACACTTTGCCGCAGAAGGCTGTGGAGGCCAAATCACTGAGTGTCTTTAAGGCAGAGATAGATTGGTTTTTGATTAATAAAGGGATCAGAGGTTATGGGGAGAAGGCAAGAGCATGGGGATGAGAAAATATCAGCCATGATTGAATGGCGGAGCAGACTCGATGGGCCGAGTGGTCTAATTCTGCTCCTATGTCTTATAGTCTTATCCCTTATCCTCGCCCAGTGGCTCTGACCTATACCAATTTTAATAGAACTCCTAAAACACCATATTAATCTGGTCCAGGGCCACCACCAATTTCCACGTCCTATCCTGCACCTTGCCGCTGGCTCCTTCTGAAGTTGGCCTGCCAGCACGCCTTCTCTCATATTTGTAAATCGCTCCCCTCACCCACCTCAGTTGACGTACTGCCTTCCCCGTGGACAACTGATCAAAGCTCGTCTGAAGTTCCGTCCGTCTGTCCAAAAGGACCAGATCCCCCGCATACCTCCTGTCCACCCCCAACATCTCCTATATCACCCTTTGATGCTGTTCTCTCTTCCCTTTATCCACCGTGGCCTTAAACAATATGACCTCCCCCACCACTCCCGTTTGCAGGGCCTCCCATACCACTGCCTGCGATACTTCCCCTGTACAGTTGAAGCCTACATACTCCTCAATCACTTCCCGATCTTCTGACAGAAGCTTCGGTCCCCCAGAAACCCCATGTCCATTCTCCACCACAGTTTCTGCGCTACCCCCTTGTTCAGGACCATATCTACCCAATGCGGCATGTGATCCTAGATCGATATCGCCAAATACACTGATCCCCTAACCCCCGCTAGCAATGCCTTCTCTACTATGAAAAAGTCTATCCTCGAATAAACCTTATGAACGGAGTAGAAAAACAAATACCCCGGTCTCTCGGGTGCAAGCACCTCCATGGGTCCACCCCTCCCATTTCCCTCATAAGCCCAGTCAGTGCCTTCATCCCCCCACCCCCCTCACCCCATCTCTCCCCCCACCCCCTCTGACTGGACAAGCGAACATAGCTGCAACCTATCCATCCTTGGCTCTTGTACCAGATTCCAATCCTCTCCCATTATTAATTTGTGTGAAACTAGGCCCGGAATGACCCCAAGCACCTTCCTCACTAATCCTGCATCACCCCAGTTAGGGCCACACACACTTACCAATGCCACCAACCTCCCCTCCAACTCCCCTGTTACTATCACATATCTACACCTCTGGTCCGCCACCACATTCTCCACCTGGAATCTCACTCTCTTACCCACCACTACCACCGTGCCCCAAATAAAATACCTGGCTCATCCAACCCTTCCTGAGCCTCACCTGGTCTTTCAACTTCAGATGAGGTTCCTGTAGCATGACAACATCGACCTTGAGGATTTTTAGGTGCTCAGACACCCTCAACCTCTTCACTGCCCCCCCCCCCCCCCCCCACCCACAAACACCTCTCATTCTCCCTAACTATCCTGACCACCTCATCCCCCCTTCCACCATCTGCCATCGTTATAACACCAGGCCTTGTCCACTGGGCCTGGCCCACCCCACTCCTTTTTTGCCAGCCAAGCCCTCCTGGAATCCCTTATCCATTTTCTCTGAAAAACACCTCACCATTGGTCCCCTTCCCCCACTTCTCACACCTCCTAGGCCTATTGAAACCAATTCAACCAGGCTTCAATGACCACAGCTCCTCTTCCCAACACACTCCACGTTCACCAGCCAGCGTGAACTTGCAATGTGGAGGCCCCTGCCCAGACCCCTCTCCCCTCCAATCCCCTTCCCCTATGTGGTCCCAGGAAAACAATGAAATCCCCTTCAAACAAACAGACTCAGTGCAAACACACAAACCCCAGAAAACCGGCATTGCAAAAAACCTTGCCCAAATAGGCAACCACCCCATTTAACACATATAACAACAGGAAATAAAAAATAGAACTGTGTATAATACTCCATCCCCAGCCACCTGAACTACATCTTCACGATGCTGATGCATCGCTCGATCATGGCCCTGGTCACAGTATTAGCATTGTCATAATGGGTGTCTGCATCAGTCTGTGGCCTCCAGATAGGCGTCATCAGCCACGACCGCAGTGGATAACCCCTGTCACCCAAGGTCCAACCCCTCACTTGGGGGTGTGCCTCGATGGTGTCGGGAACCATCGAGTGTGCCAGGATGAAAACGTTGTGCACGCTTCCTGTGTACTGGGCGCAGACACGCATAATGTGCATCTCGTGGTCATACACCCTTTCGGTTTGTGAAGGGCACCCCCTCATGCGTCGGTGCTCGTAGGGGGACATGCATCCCGTCGATCACCCCCTGGATCTGGGGCACACCTGCAGTGGGGGCCCGGGCAGCATAATGGGCTTTGTCCATAATGGATTTGGTATATTGTGTCACTGGGCAGAGGGCCTCCATGATGGTGCGGATGCACATGTGAACCGAGGTCTGCGAGATTACAGACAAGTTCCCACTTGGCGCCTGGAAGGACCCCGTGTCGAAAAGTTTCAGGGCCCCTATCTGGCACCCTCCTGTAGGAGCTACTGTGGGCTTCCACCTTGGTTGGGCTATGTGATGCCCCACCAGTAGGAGGGGGCCTGTTGTAGGTCATGGGGGGTGCTGGTGTCTGATGGGAGGCATGGGGCACCCATACGGCCGGTGCCACTCTGCACAACCATGGGCCACGATGGGCCGTCAGTGGGATGCGAAGCAAGATGGCTGCCTTGTAGGCTGTAGCAATGACAGTCAGTGCCTGGACACCCAAGTCCCGAAGGGGCACCCCAACCCCATGGCCCATCCATTGGTCACCCCCCACTACTCCCCCTTTCCATGGCAGATGCCATCCCTTCTAGCCAGCCCTGCCAGCAGCAGGACTGGCGGCCTATGGCTGCGCCTTTGGCAATATGTCCTATCTCCACTCTCTCCCTCAGCAACCACAATGCTTGTTTCTTGATTTTAAATACAAGTGAACCTCGCCATCGGTAATTCCTCCGAGCGGAGGCGGCGTATCACAGGAGACCCAGAGAATACCGGGCCGGGCCCATTAATGATATGCCAACGGCATTTACTGTACGTGCGGCATAGAATGCATTGATGTTGCTGTTGAGGCATCAGAGCATGGCATTCCGTATGGCGCGTGCCGCTGCCCTCGATTTTCGGCTGACGCTCTATTCTCCACCCAATCATGGTTCGCAATTCCTGTGTCACTGGACGGAGAATCCCACTCATTATGTATCGGTAACAAATTTGTGACGAACTACGCTTGTGGGTGTCTTCGGTTGATCTCACTCAAAAGCGAACTCAGAAAGAACAGCACCAGATTGCATTATTAATCCATCCACAGGGTATGAAAATAGAACTTCCAGATCTTTCAATGTTCATTCTTGGTAAAGATTTAATTATCATGGCCACGTTTCATGCTGTAAAATATCGTGTGTGACTTTTTCAGATTTTCCACTGATTCTATTAACTCGAATTCTCAATTCATTCCTTTCTTCAATTGATTCTTAAGGGGAAGAGAGTTTGTTTTCTGAATAGATGGAAACACTGGCTTGATGGTGTGAATATCAATATTCGGCGTATGTTAAAACCGACAAGTGAAAAGAATATTTTGGAAACCGAAAAGCAATTTCGGGATTTAATTAAAAAAAACTTTAATTTTTCCCCAGTTGATTTTGTAATCAGTTGCCAGGAACAATTATTGTAAGAAGATATGATACAGGGAGCTGAAATTGCAAAATTGAAAACAGTTAAAAAGAACGCCATGAGTTCATAAATTAATTGTGTGGGAGAAGGAGTGGGTTTTGATATTGTAAATGCTGAGATGGGAATGAACAGTAGCAGTTAAGTAGCCAATTGCTTGGATAAATAAAAGATTAGCAAGAGGACAAAATTGTCCAACATTCAGCAGAGGTAACTGTGGGTGGAAAACAAAACTACAATTTCAAAAGAGTTGTTATGAGTTATTATTAGTCCAAAGTGTCTGGTAGAAATGTTGATATATGATCAAGCCTTCACCGTTATCTATAGAAATAGTATCGCAAACCAGGTCTGTATATTAAACCGTTTTTAAACCATTAATCAGTTAGTTGCACCTTTGCCATTTTTGTCTTGTTTTCACTAATGCTTTCAAATGAATATTAATCTGGTCTACAACAGGCTGTCATGTTTCCCAGACAGTTTAACAATCATTTGTACACTTCTGTTAGAATGACTGACTGGGAGAGCTGAAGTTGTTGATGAGCTGGCAGTTTAGAACCGCATTTTTAATTGAAAGTTAATTACAGCTTCTAAGTAGGGATTTTATTTACTTTCCAATCAGCAAGTTACTCTTCATAAACTGCAACTTGGATTCGAAGCAAAGAAGGAACTTTTCAAAGGGAATGTAACACTTAGTGTGGAAGGAGGGTTGGAAAGAGAGAAGAATTGCAGATCAGTACCACCGAGCCAAAGAGAAAAAGATGATAGAAGTGTGAAGACGAAGAAAAAGAGAAAGAGAGAAGGAAATGCATTGAACTAACTTTAAAACCAGTGACATTTATTTTTATTTGACGCCTGAGAGAGTACATCCCAAATTGCCCCCCACCCCTTCCTCTCCCTGCATTTATCCTTCCACTTCGTTGAAGTGGTGATGCCAATCCGCACCGGAGACGCCAATAATGTTGCCAAATTAACTAGACACTGGTATGACAGTTATTAGTGATGATATTGCTTTTCAGAGTCGCCAGGTATCAAATGATACCACCACAATGTTTAACCCGATATCGATCAAAGACCCAACAACCAGTTAGTTCAAGTTCATAGAACATAGAACATACAGTGCAGAAGGAGGCCATTCAGCCCATCGAGTCTGCACTGACCCCCTTAAGCCCTCACTTCCACCCTATCCCCGTAACCCAATAAGCCCTCCTAACCTTTTTTTTTGGTCACTAAGGGCAATTTATCACTGCCAGTCCACCAAACCTGCACATCTTTGGACTGTGGAAGGAAACTGGAGCACCTGGAGGAAACCCACGCAGACATGGGGAGAACGTGCAGACTCCACACAGACAGTGACCGGGAATCGAACCTGGGACCCTGGCGCTGTGAAGCCACAGTGCTATCCACTTGTGCTACCATGCAATGATAGTTTATTTACACACAAGAATTACTTCGCCATGCAACATAAAACACTACAAGCTAAATTACACCTAACACTACAACAACCTGTACTTAACTTCAGGCACCCGGCTTTATGCAGAGGAACAAGGCCTTTTCCGGATCTCGTGTGGCTGGGTCTGGAGAAGTGACTTCGTTTCTGCTGGACTCATCTGTCTGGTAGCGATCGTTGGTCTTGAACTTGTCTTACATACATAGAACAGTACAGCACAGAACAGGCCCTTCAGCCCTCGATGTTGTGCCGAGCAATGATCACCCTACTCAAACCCACGTATAGACCCTATACCCGTAACCCAACAACCCCCCCCTTAATCTTACTTTTTAGGAACTACGGGCAATTTAGCATTGCCAATCCACCTAACCCGCACATCTTTGAACTGTGGGAGGAAACCGGAGCACCCGGAGGAAACCCACGCACACACGGGGAGGACGTGCAGACTCCACACAGACAGTGACCCAGCGGGAATCGAACCTGGGACCCTGGAGCTGTGAAGCATTTATGCTAACCACCATGCTACCGTGCTGCCCAAAGTCTTCTGGTCGGAATTCTGTAATTGGTTGGGCATATGCCGGGAAAAGACCGAGCGCTGGGGCCAAGAGAGACTGAACATATGACAGTGTCTCTCTTTATCTTTCTGGGGTTTTGCACTCTTTTGAGCGGTCCTTAGGTTTGGACCCAATAATTCAGCAGGCTTCAATTACTGCCTTCGATTTTGGCCAATAAAGGGCGGGTGCCTTGATGGCAGGGCGTGGCCTGAGCGGTCATTGACCTTGGCTTTTTGGTCTCCCCGAGCAAGGGAGTTGTGCAGATGAGTCTGTTTCTGTATCTGTTACCTGAGTACAGGTCTTTTGTCCTGGGGAAATGGGCCATTAGAATGCAAAGTAGCTGGGGGTTTCGATAGCGTCTAGTTATCTGAGTTGGCAATATACATAAGCTCTGAGTGTCTGAGTCCTGGGTTGACCATATTTCCCATGGTCCTTTGCAGGTGGCCATATTTCCCAGGATCCTTTGTAAGTGGCCATCTCAGATGGCTACAGTGGCAAATAGAATTTTTTCAATTCTGTGAGCAACGTAGCTGACAAGATCAAGAGAATGTCCTCTGGTCCAAATTGGTTAATATATAATAAGTAATTCTTGGAGGTCCACTCTATTAAAGAAATGAATATACTGCAACATACTGGTATATTATGTCTACTTCAATTATTTTGAACATTAATAAATGTCCGACCGAACAGCAATCAATACTGTTTCTTTTTGCAAGGTAATGTGCAAGTAGTTATAGCAAGTAAATATAGACATAGTTGTTAATTGTAGTTAAGACTATGGGAGCCATTCTCTGGCCACATTGCACCCAGTGCAAATCCTGTTATGTCGGGTGAAATCCCGGAGGGGCCCGAAACGAGATTTGCGCCGGGCATTAAACAGTTTCCAATGCTCCCACTCTGTTCGAACTGACATGATCAGGCATTCGCCCAGAAATGCACTTTGTGTGGGAGCAAGGAGGCGAGTACCCCTCTTCACTTACTTCCTGGAAGCACCAGGGCACTGCAGTTCATTTGGCCATGGGGGAGGAGGGCAGGTCCTTCAATGGAGCTGGGGGTTTTGGTGGCTTGAGCTGGGCTGGAAGGGGCCAGGTTGGGGGACTCCCCTGGGATGGGGGTCGCTTTGGGTTTGTGAAGCACTGAAGTCTGCTTTCTTTAATGCTTAACACCCCATAACAGGCAAAAGCACAGCTGCAGCTTGATGTCCTAAAATCCTCTCATAGCACAGAGCCATTCATAGAATTCTAAAATCTACGGCACGGAAACAGGTCCTCCAACCATGCCAATCAAAAAGCCCATCTAAGCTGCCCCATTTGCCTGCATTTGGTCCATGTCCCTCTAAACCTTTCCTGTCCATGTATCTGTCCAAATGCCTTTTAAATGTTATCAATATCCATGCCTCAAACACTTCCTTCAGCAGCTCATTCCACATATGTACCACCCTCTGTGCAAAAACGTTACGCCGCAAGTTTCCATTAATTCTTTCCCCTCTTAACTTAAACCTATGCCCTCTAGTTTTCGATTCCCCAACTCTTAGAAAAAGACTGAGTGCATCCATGCCTTCATGATCTTATACACTTCTATAAGATCACCCCTCAATCTCCTACGCTCCAAAGAAAAAAGTCCTACTCTGTCCAATCTCTCCCTATAACTCAGTCCCTTGAGTCCTGGTAGCATTCTTATAAATCTCTTCTGGACTCTCTCCAGTTTAATAACCTATTTCCCATAGCAAGACGACCATTCTGCAGTTTGTCTCTTGGAGAAGAATTTCACTTCTCTTGAAAATTCAATGGCGTCTGTGGTTTCACTGCTGCAGTAGGCTTGCTTTTATCCCTTTGTACTTGCTTGTTTATATTCTATTTCAGACCACAGTGGCTTTTACAAACCTCTTGATTTTAAGACTCATTCAAAGGAGGGTTTAGCTTTGTTTGCTTTTACAGCACTTCACAGTCCATTAACTCTGAAGTGCTTCCTCTTTTGAGCAGGTGCTCTGTCTGACTGCACTTTTTTCATGGAGGTTTTTTAAAAAAGTCTTAGGTGCTTTCTCTTTTGAGCAAATGCTCTGTCTGACTGCATTTAATTCCTAATGGGTCTTTTTCAATATCTTATGCCCGAACACTATGTCTGCCTGGAGGTAGTTTTCTGCCATTGAAGCAGCTGGCACAACTCAGATATTAAAGTCCAAGGGTTCCACAATGAGGACCTTCCCACAGCCAACCACTGTTGCACTCTCTGAATCAACGGGATGGCCATGCTGGAGGCTCAGAGATCATTGTAGATTCTGGCGGTCAGGGACATGGCTAGACGTGCCATGGTATTGCTCCCTGGCACCTTGGAACTGTCAACTTGGTAATGTCAAAGTGCCAGATTGGTAGTGCCATATTGGAACTGCCAGAGAACCAGCAGGCAGTGCCAGGTTAGCCCTGCCAAGAGACAGGGCATGGATGGGGGACCTGAAGGCAATACCATGGCACGTCTAGCCATGTCCCTGACCGCCAGAATCTACAATGATCTCTGAGCCTCCAGCATGGCCATCCCGTTGATTCAGAGAGTGCAACAGTGGTTGGCTGTGGGAAGGTCCTCATTGTGGAACCCTTGGACTTTAATATCTGAGTTGTGCCAGCTGCTTCAATGGCAGAAAACTACCTCCAGGCAGACATAGTGTTCGGGCATAAGATATTGAAAAAGACCCATTAGGAATTAAATGCAGTCAGACAGAGCATTTGCTCAAAAGAGAAAGCACCTAAGACTTTTTTTAAAAACCTCCATGAAAAAAGTGCAGTCAGACAGAGCACCTGCTCAAAAGAGGAAGCACTTCAGAGTTAATGGACTGTGAAGTGCTGTAAAAGCAAACAAAGCTAAACCCTCCTTTGAATGAGTCTTAAAATCAAGAGGTTTGTAAAAGCCACTGTGGTCTGAAATAGAATATAAACAAGCAAGTACAAAGGGATAAAAGCAAGCCTACTGCAGCAGTGAAACCACAGACGCCATTGAATTTTCAAGAGAAGTCCTTTGGTGACCCCATAGCGGTGCTGCTCACTTGGAAGGGGGAGCATTGATGCTGGTAAGGATGGAGGATGGGAGTGTCAGATCACCCTGATACCTGTCAGCGTCTTTAGGTCCCACAAACCTCATTAACGGTGTAAATCACCCCAACATCCAAATGTGGGTAAATTGCGGTCTGTTTCGCGCCAACCCACCTGACGGGAATTGCATTGCGTTTCCTGCCGGAGACCATACTTGGAGATTTTTGGGAGAATTGCATCCTATATTTTCTGTTAACTATGATAAAATGGGAATGATGCATTATGTGCATTCTGAAACATATCAGCCCTTAATTCATTGTGATTATGTGCCATTTTAATCAGAAACAAAATTTCACATCTTGATTATACCAAGTCAAGTTATTTCAGGCTAAGAGAGTAAGTTTCTTCGAATAATTCACCAAACTAAGGGAAAAGATTAATTAGAATAGTTCGTATATTTTGCAGTCAAGTACATGCTTTTGCTTAAATTAATTAACAGGGAGAATTTCACTCATTTGGCTAAAATATTGTTAAGAAAAGCAGAAGGAGCGGTAATTAGTTTGCACCACTAATCTCTGTAAACTGAGCACAGCAAACAATTCCTGCTATGAAACATGTTGGCCTGAGGCCTGATCAATATTGTGTTGCCATCTTATTTTTAAAAATATGTGAGTGGTGGCTTTCTAATATGTGCCCTGAGGCAGCTCATCAGTAAAATTAGAATGAATGTTGCACCATTATGAAGACAGCAGTGGCACTCAGCTAACTCTTAAGGAATCGGGACGAATGGAGCTGGCAGTGGATCAGGGAATTGCTGTGCAGCACAGGGAGGAGGAGCAATTTACTCTTCTCAGAAAAAAAAACATTCAAAAATGAACCTGTCGTCAACTTGTATGCTTAGCGGAGACTCCAGATCAGTAAAAAAGAAACATTAACTCAGCAAATAATCTGTTTTGACAAGCGAAATGAATTGTGGACTTGTTGCTTGATTGACATCTTTAAGCGGTTATAATAAGTTTTTCTTGTCAACGTCTTAATACGTTTTGGGACAAGATTAAAGAGGTATGAAGTGTCCGAAGCCTCTATTAGTGATACTTTAATGATCTGTCTGATTGACACTTTTAGAGGGGTGTAATATTTCTGAATGAATGTCTTTCTTATCAGTTTCTCACTTGTCATTGTTTAATATGGCTCATTGGTTATGTGCATAGTCAAGACTGGATGAATGGGCATAGAAGGGATATGAGTTGACATTGAGTTGACAGGGAGTGGCTGACATCATGAGTTGGCATTGAGTTGGTATGCAAAGTATGAGGAGCCATGGGGGTTAGTGGAGGGTGAGGTGACGTGAGGCATGAGGGCATTGTGATAAGCGAGCCCTGGTACCTTGGCACTTGCTTGCCCCATGACTACTGGAGATGCGATTTGAGGGTCAGTGGGCTCAACTCCATCCGACTCCCATCAAATCCCCCCCCCAACCCCAGAGCAGAAATTTTGTGTAAGTGGCATGGTCTGCCCAGTCAGGAAATGACCCAACTTGAGCTACCCACCTCGATAGCAAAGCTCCGCCGCTGGCCCCCATGCCCAGCTTTCTCAGAGATGTTGAAGGATTCTTGGCTCCATATATATTGGCTTGTTGATTTAATATAAGGATTACTCCTGAGCTTGCCTTGTGTTAAAATAGTAATGACATAATTTTTATCACAATTGACATATGTTTAGCTAAAGTGAGCATTTGGTAAATTGATTATGAAAATACCACTTATTAAGCCACTCGGTAATGTATAATGAACTGCAAACCCACAGCAAAGCATGACCAGAGTTTAAATGTTACTGATATGAAAGATGTTGGTAATTATTATCCCATTCATTTGTGTGGTTATGCAAATCTGTAAAATCAGAGGAAAAGTCAGCTTTTTCCCTTTCAGAATGTATAAGCTCTCACACATCAAACAGAGAATGTTCATCAATGCTATTGGTAATTAGTGATATGTATATGGTTCTTCACATCAAAGGGAGCTTTTTCTCACTGAGTATGATAGTGGGATGTAAATTGGACTCTTGATTTAACAATTCCTTCCTCATGAACAATCTGTTGTCCATGATCAATTGGAATATCTATTATTTGTGCAGATACTGAAAGGACACGTATTGAGCACAATTGCTAATCGTACAACTTGGTTCTGCAGTGTGACATTTTTAACTTGTGGTGCAGGAAGTTTAAAATTGGCATTAATCAGAGTGTCTATGTGCATTATAATGAAACCTAGAACAACTTTCTTGCCAGTGCTAGTTGTATGGGTAAGCATTGCCAGGCTGCTGAATGAAAAAAGATGAAATGCAAGGCTTCATTAAATCGACTGTTTTCGCATTCTGATCACTTTCCTTTTTACAGCTATTTTTTTACTGTGCTTCATTAATCTGTGCTGAACACAATGACATACATCTTTAATGCAGCTGCTGTCAAGGCATATTTCAGTAAGAGCTGCCAAGTGAATGACAGCAACCAATATTAATAAATTTAACATAAAGCCTATCAATTTTTAACAGAATTAATAAGGAAAGCTGAGAAATTTCTAAATTGTAGGATTTATTGCTTGCTAAACACACACATTTTATAAAACTTGTGACACTCAGTGAAAAAATAGATTTACATCTCATTAATAAGTAAATTAGGAAAATGCCTTTCAAGTTCAGACAAGTACATAAGTGTAATCTCCATATTAAAGGAGTAGCCTTTGATAAACCACTGTGGAATAGCGATAGCAGACTATGTGTCATGTTGCCTGTGCTTGAACTCTTCCACATTCCTACCTTTAATTACACTGGCTCATTATTAAAGAGATAAGTGTCTCTCCACTTAAGATTCTATAAATGAACATCACAGAGGGTCCACCCTAATAATTTTACAGAAACGATGAAAAGGTGGTAACAGTTTCAAAAATGAATTATCACTAGAACTCATTTTCGTGTAATAACATTAAAATATTAAGATTAATTCTTTCAAATCTTCAAAAAGTTGTCGATTAAGTCTGCTATTTTAAATTTTTAAAAATTGCCAGTGAGATTTTATTTTTCCTTTACAAATCCCATCAGAGACCATCTGGTGAAAATTTAAACCAAGTGAGAAATCTCATGCCGGTACTAAACAAGAAAGTTTTCATTGATATGAGACCTACTTTTATTCCAATTTCAGCGATTGCAGGAACAATGTGGGGCATGACTACAGATTCTGAATTCAATTCCAACTGAATAAAACATATCGATAGCCAGTTGAGTTTACAATCAATCATTAAAACAGTAATATTTTGGAAGATTCCACAAACATCTATCTGGCATTTGTGTTTCATTGTCGTGCTGTAGAATGGATTGAATAACAATGGGTCTGAAACGTGCCCTCATTTCTACTGATCAACAGTCAGTGAATTTCAGACTGATTCCATACAAACCTGGTATGCCTGTTGCCCATGTTTTAGGACATCAGGGTACATCTGCTCAGTGTTATAGCGCTGGGACTCAATGCATAAGTAACATCCATGCCTACACATAAAAATAAGTTAGAGTTTCCTGGAGCTGTGCGATGCAAAACACAATGTAATCTGTGCCATTTAGCACCTCAATCTACCCATTATCAATTTATGCGAAATTTCCCAGCAAAGTAATCAGAATACACCAGAGCAAACATAATAATATACGAAGTGGGATCTCAGGAACAACACCGTCAATGCCTCACCTCATTTACATCCACGAATTAAGCAAGCAGGCCAACTCTGAGACCATCTGAGTCAGTGAATTCTGAATTTCACGAAACTGAACTTGATCACTTTCTGGTAAATGCTGGAGTAATGGGCATTTGGTTGCTATATTCAGTTTTCAGGAAACATTACAAAATTACATACTTATTTTGTTCTACCATTTATTTAGAAGATGACATCAGTGATTTATGGTAACTAAAATGTCTCCAATTAAACAAACCCTCAATGGCAAGTGCAAGCAACTTAGTTCTGCACAATATACTGAAAATATAACACATAATGGCACACAAAAAAGTACGCTGGTAAATATATTAAGACAATACATTTGAATATACTTCAATTAATTAATTTTGAACACATAAATTTAAATACATTCACAGATCAATTCAATTGATTTAATGATTTTTGCACTTACCTCAAGAGCTGTACCACAGAACAACCACAATGATAACTTATTTTTAATGGTGAAATGTCAAAGCCCATCTTTATTATATATACATAAAAATTCATTCACATGATTCCAGATTGCAGCCACGAGGCTCCATAGCTTTTATGGTCCTCTCAGGCAGAGAATCATGCTTGAGCTGTAAATCATGTCTAAACCAAGCGACCAAGGCCCTGCCATTATTTTTCAGTCTAAGTGGCTGCACCAAAGAGTAGTGTAAATTTGCAATATTGCCATTGACTTGAATTGGATGGGGGAGAGTTACAAAAATAAACTTTTCACTGTCTCAGCAGGGCTGTGGAAAAATCTTAGGGAATTTTAACATCGTGAATAAACCATAATTTCCTATGTTTTGCATCCGATCTAGAGTGAACCTTGTAGATTTATGTTATGATCCCTGTGGGGAAGCCATAAACTAAACAAACAAATGTACTGAATAACACCTAAATGAAGGAATTACCATCAAGATGACACTTTTTGTATCTTTGACCTTAACATTAATCAGGACCAATGCAAATTACACACAAATTAACAGGCGGATTTTACTTCAAACAAAAAGGTAAATTTCACTCTAAATAGACACATCGGGGCAGCACGGTGGCGCAGTGGGTTAGCTCTGCTGCCTCACGATGCCAAGGTCCCAGGTTTGATCCCAGCTCTGGGTCACTGTCCGTATGGAGTTTGCACATTCTCCCCGTGTTTGCGTGGGTTTCACCCCCACAACCCAAAGATGTGCAGGGTAGGTAGATTGGCCACACTAAATTACCCCATAATTGAAAAAAATGAATTGGGTACTCTAAATTTTAAAAAATAAATAAAAAAATAAATAGACACATCGTATGCAATCACAAGCATTTCCATTGCTTTCAGCACCAATATGGCACCACATAGTAATATAATTTCATAATATTCTGTTCTTTATTCATGTGGGGTAGGTCAGGACTCATATCCAATAACAACCTTCATTTTCAAATTTCACAGGTAGAATTATCATTGGCAAGACACACTTCCACAAACTCTCTCTTTTTCTCTCTCTCTCTCTCCTGTCCTGAGGGTGTAGTCTTCCGGAATTCCATTTCAATCAATAACAATCTGGTTCAGCTCTTTTCCATCTATTCACACACTATCCAGATTTTAGACCTTTTAAGCCAGCTCGCATCGTTGTCAAACATAAAAACTGACTTCCTCCTGAGAGGGAAGTCTTTCTTCTCCTCAAAAGAATTATCTGTGTTTGTACCTCTGTCTGTCTTTTTGTCTTTGTGTCTGCATCTGTGAACTGATTATTTTTGCCCTCCAGCTACTCTGCTTCTTGCTCTTCTTTGTGTCTGCCACACAGCTTCTGGTCTTAACTTTTTTCCTGCTGGTATTGTTCCCAGGCCAAAGGCATGAGACGGGTCTTAAGGATCATTAAGTTTACAATGCACAAAAATTGCTATTGATTACTTTACAATTGTTGAACACTCTTTAAAAAGTCCTTTTCAAACATTCATTTTTTAATGTAAATTTAGAGTACCCAATTCATTTTTTTTTCCAATTAAGGGGCAATCTAGCGTGGCCAATCCACCTACCTTGCATATCTTTGTGTTGTGGGGGCAAAACACACGCAAACACGAGGAGAATGTGCAAACTCCACACGGACAGTGACCCAGAGCCGGGATCGAACCCGGGACCTCAGCGCTGTGAAGCAGCAATGCTGTCCACTGCGCCACCGTGCTGTCCCTTTTCAAACATTCTTAAAAACAATTACAGATTTCACAGACATTGTCTGCCATTCCGGTGGTTCACATCTATTGGAAATTATAGGTCAATGTACTTATTTCCAAATCATGAGGTTGCAGGCATATTTTTATTATATTTTTATAAGTTGGCACATTTAGTTTTACTTCATGACACAGTAAAATTGTGTACATAGGCTGATTTGTGGCTTCCAGAACTAGGTTTTCATAAAATACTAAAAATTATTATTTTGTGACCAAACACAAGTATTTCTGTAACACATTGAAATGAATGGTTATTCATACTGTGCAAGCCTTTATTAGCATTTTTCTCCACTTCAGTCAAACATAGATGCACAAAGATGTGCAGGTTAGGTGGATTTGCCATGCTAAATTGTTCCTGGGTAGTGTTTGGGGATAGGGTGGGGAATTGTGCCTAGGTACAGTGCTCTTTCAGCGGGTCAGTGCAGACCCGATAGGCCGAATGGCCTGCTTCTGCACTGTAGGGATTCTATGATTTAAAAAAAAAATCTTTATTGTCACAAGTAGGCTTACATTAACACTGCAATTAAGTTACTGTGGAAATCCCCTAGTCGCCACATTCCAGCGCCTTTTCGGGTATACAAAGAGAGAACTCAGAATGTCCAAATTACCAAACACCATGTCTTTTGGGACTTGTGGGTGGAAACCAGAGCACCTGGAGGAAACCCACGCAGACATGGGGAAAACGTGCATTCTCCACACAGACAGTGACCCAAGCCAGGAATCGAACCTGGGACCCTGGAGTTGTGAATCATAGAATTTACAGTGCAGAAGGAGGCCATTCAGCCCATCGAGTCTGCACCGGCTCTTGGAAAGAGCACCCTACCCAAGGTCAACAACTCCACCCTATCCCCATAACCCAGTATCCCCACCCAACACTAAGGGCAATTTTGGACACTAAGGGCAATTTATCACAGCCAATCCACCTAACCTGCACATCTTTGGACTGTGGGAGGAAACCGGAGCACCCGGAGGAAACCCACGCACACACGGGGAGGATGTGCAGACTCCACACAGACAGTGACCCAAGCCGGAATCGAACCTGGGACCCTGGAGCTGTGAAGCGATTGTGCTATCCACAATGCTACAGTGCTGCCCACTGTGCTACCATGCTGCCCTCATAAGGATTGAACGGACGGTGCAGGCCATGCTGAGCATCACAAACCAGCTGTCTATAAATGTAGGAAGGAATTTTTAACTCCGAGATGCTCAGCTTGTATGGCACAAATGTCTAGGAACTGCAGTGAATGGCTTGTTCAATTTCAGTAGTTGGGCCACACTGATACACTAACATTCTGCTGAATAACTGCTCACCTGAAATGGGCATCCTGAAAGACGCTATATAAATGCAAGCCTTTCTTTTCTCAGTACAACGCTTGATTTGTAGGAAACACTAAAAATGATGGGATTTTTTTATTTTTATCTTCCACATTTCAACATGCACATATTAATAATGTGTTCAATTTGTTGCCTGTATCCTGCACTATTAAACTATGTTTCCATATGAAGACCTTAGTGATACTAAAGTGGGATAGTCTCCTGTGATTCCGCTTCCCTGCAATCTTCATTTGACTCAAGTCGGGTAGCCAGAGTAGTAGCAACTTGACAGTGATTCATGTTTTTCCTTTATAACATCCCACACAGGGGTCACTGTAAACAGACAAAATTTTATACCTGCAGGGTGCTGACTTCCCAATTTTAATATTACAGAGTTGTTTCACTCTATAACTTGCCTGGCAGCTACATTTACTGCTTTTGTTAATAGAATGTTCTTGCAGGCATGGTCTTTTCTATAACCTTCCTCTATATCATCTAAATTACATATATCTGAGGTTTGATTATGCATAAAAAGGTTCATTATAGTTAACCAGATTATATTAGCACTTGTTTACTCCACTAATGGATTTAATTAATCATTCTAAGCTTCATAACAAATTTCACCATGTGTACCTGGTCAGATGCATTAAGTACCTGCAATTTGATGCTTAAAATACATGATGATCAAATTCAGCACCTTAATCACCGAATAACCTCAATCTGCTCATATACAACATGACTTTTTATAACACATGTACTGTGTCATTGTTCCAAATGCCATAACCAGATTTTAAATCAAATTCACCTTAAGTAATTATTTATTTCATCATACCATTGTGCCACTAGACATGCTAATCTACTGCACGTGGGGTGGGGAGGGGGTGTTGCAGTGGGGGTGGGGGGGAAATGGGGGTTGGAGCTGGTGGGGGATGCTAATGTTTTGAGGTCGGAAAATGCAGAAGAACCATTTTCCCAAATATCCCGCAAAATGTAATTTTTGTGCTCTTTTAAAAAAATATTTTTATTCAAAGCTTTTTTACATGTACACACAAAAATATCAGAAGACCCAACATCGACCTGAACGAACAGCCACAAATCCCCAACCTCCCCCGATAACAACACCCCACCACTTCCTACCTTCCTAATTTTTATCCCGCATCATCATATCATGGATTTTGGAGTGTGTTCTGATCACAGGGTCATTCTGATCATGGGGGATCGCTGAGTGTGGTTGAGGAAGCAGATGGTGGTTTGTGAAATATGATGGTTGTTGTGGCGATGCAGATTGGTTGTTGGGGAGAAGCAGATTTTGTTGTGAGAGAGGAAGGATTTACTTTCTCTTGACCCACAAGATGATATAGAGGAAGGTTATAGAAAAGAACATGCCTGCAAGAACATTCTATTAACAAAACCAGCAAATTTAGCTGGCAGGCAAGTTATAGAGAGAAACAACTCAGGTCATCTCACCTCCTTTCAACTGCTGGGTTTCCTGAGACCCAGGAAAAATGACCTCCTGTAGTTACAAATAGGATGACTGTTAAAATAAAGGCACAAAATCTGATAATAATATTTTCATTATCAACCTGCTTCCCATGAGTGGGTTGGCCACCTACCCCTTGTTCCAACTCCATTAAAACTGGAAGAGGGCATATCCGAAGCAGGTTTAGTTGCTGTTTTGCATTATAACCTCTGCCACAACCCCAAAGCACTAATTCTTTGAAGTTTAGATTGAGCCCAATAACTTCTTGGTTGCAAATCAGTTGCAGAAGCTATTTTGGGATCATCAAGATGAAAATAAACATGTCAGTCACCTTTAATCTAGAATATCAGTAATTCTATGTTTATATACCAAGCAAAAATAGGTGATTTTTTGTCACAATCTTGGTTTGGGCCTTCATAGGGGTGGATGGTCCAGGTGCCAGCCTGGTTTAAGTTTAAGCCTACTTTTAATATGTAAATAAGAGGCCCTTTGTCATACACAGTACCTCAATATTGATTTTAATACAAACCACTGAGTTGGAAGTCAGAAGACTGAAGAACTACAGCACCACCATTGGTGGGCAGGTATAATTACAATGTGACAACGTTTAGAAAAACAGTTTTCATTTTAAATGTGGTTAGACAAATAATTGATGCAAATTGGCGTGAAGTTCTCACAGAAGTAAGATTTTTTAAAATTCATTCATGGGATGCGACCATCATTTTATTGCCCATACCCGAGGACATTGAAGAGTCAACCACATTGCTGTGGATCTGGAGTCACATTTAGGCCGGGCCAGGTAAGGATGACAGATTTCCTTCCTTAAAGGATATTAGTGAACCAGATGGGTTTTTATGACAACTGACAATGGTTTAATGCACATCATTAGAAATGTAATTCCACATTTTTAATTGAATTCAAATTTCACCATCTGCCATGGTGGAATTCAAACCCAGATCCCCAGAGCATTGCCCTCGTCTCTCGATTAGTAGTCCAGCAACAATGTCACTGCCTCTCCTGATATAATGTTGAATTGTGTTAGATTTACAGAGTAAAGCAGTATAGGGCAGAATTTTCAATCCAACCTGCTTGAAGATTTGGGATTTTGTAATTCTCAAATGTACCACCCAGTCCCAGAAGTCATACATTTTTGCTCACCTGAAATCACGCACCTAAAATAATGACAGCCTCTCGCCCATTAGAATGAACAATAAATTATGTCAGGTACTGACAGCAACCCAACAAGCATTCAGATTGCTGTGGGCCTTACACAAATATTGCTGAATAATTGTGGAGATGCACATTCATTTTCTGAAACAATTAATTATCCTTACATAACTTACTCCATTGGCTATCTGGTACTTTGATCTTATTTATTAAATTTATTGTTCACAGACCGATCAAAGTACAAGAGGTAACAGCAACAAAACAATTTGTATGTATACAGCACATTTGCAATGGTCGAAACAATGTAAGATCAACTGCGTGAGAGGGGGCGGCATGGTGGCACAGTGGTTAGCACTGCTGCCTCACAGCCCCAGGGTCCCGCGTTCAATTCCAGCCTCGGGTAACTGTCTGTGTGGATTTTGCACTTTCTCCTCATGTCTGGGTGGGTTTCCTCTGAGTGCTCTGATTTCCTCCCACAGTCCAAAGATGTGCAGGTTAGGTGGAATGGCCATGCTAAATTGTCCCCTCATGTCCAAAAGGTTAGGTGGGGTTACTGGGTTACGGGAATAGGGTGGAGGTGTGGGCTTAACTAGGTTGCTCTTTCCAAGGGTTGGTGTAGACTCAACAGGCCAAATGGCCTCCTTCTGCACTGTAAATTCTATGATTCTAGAAATGTTGCTCATAATAATGGGCAGAGTTTCCATTCTGGGTCTAAGTCCCAGGGCGGGGATGGGAAGTAGGCCGGTGGGAATTTGTCCTCTGTCATTTCGGCTGTGCTCGCTTCTGCCAGGTAGGCCTTGAAGGACCGCATCCAGTGGGAGAAGATTTCTTTAGCCTCTGCATCCTGCGGGTCGAGTTCCAGGTGTCCAGGCTTGAGGGCCGATTCCATAATCGATCTTTACTGTTCTTAAGTCGATTAAATTGATGGAATCATCAATTCACCAGACACGAGTTTCCGATATGAATCTAGGCTTTAATCGACTTACTTCAGAGCCAGCCTGTTACCCGTTGATGAACTCTTAGTGAACTCAGGCTGACTCTGGACAAGGGTATTTATACAGCAGCACTAGGGGGAGGAGTCATGGGCGGAGCCAAGGGTGGAGCCCAGTACAAGTTCCTGACTACTCCCAGAGCTACTCCCCCTAGTGGTTGGATAATGCTACTGCGTTTACAAAGACAGTGTGAATTATCATATCATATATATTACATTCACTTCATGTAAGGGCACCAGCTTGGGGACGTTGATAACGGCGCCTCTGCCGTTCCCGCCGGCACAGTACTCCACCAGCCCTGTGGTGGTGGCAGCCCTGAGAGTCTGGGGGACAAAGCATTTGGGAGCAGAGGGAGCATCGGTCTGGTCTCCAATTTGTAATAATTACCGGTTTGCCCTGGGAACGATGGACGGGGGGTTTCAGAGATGGCAGAGGGCAGGGATTGAGAGGATGGGGATATGTTTATACAGGGGAGCTTTCCTAGCTTGAGGGAGCTAGAGGAGGAATTTGGATTGGTGAGGGAAATGAATTTTGGTACCTGCTGGTGAGGGACTTCCTACGTAGGCAGGTCTCAACCTTCCTGCTCCTACCACCAAGGGGGATACAGGATAGGGTAGTTTCAAGAGTGTGGATGGGAGAAGGGAAGGTTTCTGACATCTATAAGGAACTCATGGTGTCAGAGGATACACAGACTGAGGAGCTGAAGTGCAAGTGGGAAGAGGAGTTAAGAGGAAAGATAGAGGATGGTCTCTGGGCGGATGCGTTGAGTAGAGTCAACTCGTCCACAACATGCGGCAGGCTCAGCCTGATACAGTTTTAGGTCACCGGGTTCACATGTGGCCCAAATGAGCAGGTTCTTTGGGGTAGAAGATAGGTGTGCAAGGTGTGCGGGGGGGGGGGGGGGGGGGGGGGGGGGGGGGGGGCAGCGAACAATGTCCACATGTTTTGGACATGCCCAAAGCTTAGGGGATTTTGGCAGGGGTTTGCAGATGTCATGACAATGGTGTTAAAAGCAAGGGTGGCACCGAGTCAGGAGGTTGCGATTTTCGGAGTGTCAGAAGATCAGGGTATCCGGGAGGAGAAAGAGGCAGACGTTCTGACTTTTGCTTTCCTGGTAACCTGGAGACGGATACTATTAGCTTGGAGGGACTCAAAGCCCCCAAAGTCAGAGACCTGGCTATCGGACATGGCTCGCTTTCGCTGTTTGGAAAAAATCAAGTTCGCCTTGAGAGGGTCACTGTTAGGGTTTGCCCGGAGGTGGCAACCATTCGTCGACTTCTTTGCGTAAAATTAATCGTCAGCAGAAGGCGGGAGGTGAGGGGGTTAATTTAGTTAAAGTAGGGGGTTAATAAAGGTGGGACCTGTAAGGGAGGAAGCAGGCATTTGCACTATGTTTATAGACTCATGTATTTTGTTGTTGTAAAACCAAAAATAATTCAATGTTTATTAACAAAAAATAATGCATCGACCCTCTGAACGAGCACCCTACTTTAGCCCAATCCCCCACCCTATCCCCGTAACCCCACCTGAGGGCAATGTAGCATGACCAAACAACCTGGCTAGCATGTCTTTGGATTGTGGGAGGAAACCGAAGCACCCGGAGGAAACCCATACAGTCTTGGGGATAATGTGCAAACTCCACACAATTACTGGGTCCCTGTTGCTGTGAGGAAGCAGTGCTAACCACTGTGCCGCCGTTCCGCCACCGCCGTTTCTCTGGGTGCTCCAATTTTCTCCCACAGTGCAAACATTGTGCAGGTTAGGTGGATTGGCCATGATAATTTGCTCCTTAGTGTCCAAAGGTTAGGTGACAGGGGTGCGGGCCTGGGGAGGATGCTCTTTCGGAGTGTCGGTGTAGACTCGATGGACCGAATGGCTTTCTTCTGCACTGCAGTGATTCTATGATTCTATAAAATTAATTATTTTAAAATCACATATTACAAGGACAGTGGCAGAAAAAAACCCAAGGGCGCTTTTAAAATCTTTTGACCATAATCTAAATTAAAATATATGAACACTTTTAGGCAAGCCACCTTAAAGATATATAATAATATAGAGCAGATTTAAATTGTTTCACAGATTTAAAACCTATCTTCACTTATAAATAACTACCTTTAACTATAAAAAGAATTAAACATTATTTTAAAAGAACAAATAACAGCAATGCTGATACCAAAGAAAGTGCAAACTGTTAAAAAAAATCTACCTACTTTTAAAACCCTTGTTAAATACGTTGCCTTCAATATAAATCTGCAGCTTAAACGTCTGCCCTTAATATGTATTCCCAACCTGGCTCAAGGAAAAGGGGCTAGGGCTGCACTCCTGCCCTGCGATAGAAACTGCGCAGAATGTCACGCTGGAGGCTCGAGGCTGCATCGAGATGAAAAAGCTCGCTGCAATATCTGAGCGCAGGTAAGTGGTCATTTTTCTACTTCGAATCAGTGACCCATAGCTTTCTGCTGCTAGCCAGAGGTTGCGGTCCAATATGTGATAAGCGCCGATATGTGATACGCTATGGTGAGTTATCAGCTCAACCACGCTATCTGATGATTGACCAGTCTGACCTATTTCTTTTGTCAGCTATTAGTGTCGATGGGTATGTTCCTTTTCTCATTTCTTCTATCACCCATTTACATTTTCATTAATAAAATTGTTTACCAACAGCTTACATTTTGGAGCAGAATCTTCACAAAAAGTGCACGATTTTTCAATTCCCTTCTTCATGTTTGATATGAAGTGGAATGTACAACTGAAGTTAGAGAGCTCACAGTGGTGCCAATGAGCAAATATATCAAATGATTTGATCAAAAACCTGTCATTATATTTTTGTTTCCACAAATCTCCGGCCCGGATGGGCCGAAGTCCCGCCGACGTGGCCACGGGTCACGTCGGCGAAAATCACAGTACCGTTCAGTGTCGTGGGGGGGGGGGGGGGGTTGGTTGCGGCATCGGGGGGGGGTTTGCGGCATCGGGGGGGGGGTTGCGGCATCGGGGGGGGTTGCGGCATCGGGGGGGGGGTTGCGGCATCGGGGGGGGTTGCGGCATCGGGGGGGGGTTGCGGCATCGGGGGGGGGGGTTGCGGCATCGGGGGGGGGTTGCGGCATCGGGGGGGTTGTGGCATCGGGGGGGTTGCGGCATTCGGGGGGGGGTTGCGGCATCGGGGGGGTTGCGGCATCGGGGGGGGGGTTGCGGATCGGGGGGGTTGCGGCATCGGGGGGGGTTGCGGCATCGGGGGGGGTTGCGGCATCGGGGGGGGTGCGGCATCGGGGGGGGGGTGGTTGCGGCACCATCGGGGGGGGGTTTGCGGCCTATCGGGGGGGTTTGTGGCATCGGGGGGGTTGCGGCATCGGGGGGGTTGCCGGCCATCGGGGGGGGTTGCGGCAGGGGTGGGGGGTTTTGCGGCCATGGGGGGGGTTGCCGGCCATGGGGGGTGGCGGCATCAGGGGGGGGGTTTGGGGGCAATTTGGGGGCAGCGGTGTGCAGAGAAGGGGGGCGACGGATGCCCAGGGCCAACGCACCGTCGCCCCCCCCTCTGTACGCCACTGCCCCCCCTCTGTACGCCGCTGCCCCCTACCCCAACCACCCCCCCTCACCACCCCTACCTCCCTCCAATGCCCCTACCCCCCTCCCCACCACCCCTACCCCCTCCCCACCACCCCTACCCCTCCCCACCACCCCCTACCCCCTCCCCACCACACCCCTACCCCCCTCCCCAACCCCACTCCCCACCACCCCTACCCCCCTCCACGCCGCCCCCCCCATCTCTCGCAACGCCGCAACCCCCCACCCTCAACGCCGCGTCCCCCCCCTCTCAATGCCGGGTCCCCCCCCCTCAACGCCGGTACCCACACCCGTACCCCCTCCCTCTGAAGGCCGGTACCCACACCCCCCCTCCCTCTGAAGGCCGGTACCACACACCCCCTCTCTCCTCCTCCCCCCCCTTCCTTTCTCCTCCCCCCCTTCCTTCCTCCTCCCCACTTCCTTCCTCCTGCCCCCCTTCCTTCCTCCTCCCCCCTTCCTTCCTCCTCCCCCCCTTCCTTCCTCCGTTAGTGGGGGGTGGTGCGGCATTAGTGGGGGGTGGGGGGTGGGGGGGTGCGGCGTTGGAGGGAGGTAGGGGTGGTGAGGGGAGGTGGTTGGGGTAGGGGGCAGCTGCGTGCAGAGGGGGGGCGACGGTGTCTTGGCCCCGGACATCGGTCGCCCCCCTCCTCTGCACGCCGCTGCCCCTACCCCAACCCCCCCCTCACCACCCCTACCCCCTTCACCACCCCTACCCCCCCTCCAACGCCGCACCCCCCCACCCCCCACTAACGCCGCACCCCCCCCCCCCACTAACGGAGGAAGGAAGGGGGGAGGAGGAAGGAAGGGGGGAGGAGGAAGGAGGGGGGGGGAGGAAGGAGGGGGGGAGGAAGGAAGGGGGAGGAAGAAGGAAGGGGGGGAGGAGGAAGGAAGGGGGGAGGAGGAAGGAAGGGGGGGAGGAGGAAGGAAGGGGGTAGGAGGAAGGAAGGGGGGAGGAGGAGAGAGGAGGGGTGTGGGTACCGGCCTTCAGAGGGAGGGGGGGTGTGGGTACCGGCCTTCAGAGGGAGGGGGACGGGGCGTTGAGGGGGGGTGACCCGGCGTTGAGGGGGGGACCCGGTGTTGAGAGGGGGGGGGTTGCGGCGTTGCGAGAGATGGGGGGCGGCATTGGAGGGGGTTAGGGGTGGTGGGGAGGGGGGTAGGGGTGGTGGGGAGTGGGGTAGGGGTGGTGGGGAGGGGGGTAGGGGTTAGTGGGGAGGGGGGTAGGGGTGGGGGGAGGGGGGTAGGGGTGGTGGGGAGGGGGGTAGGGGTGTTGGAGGGAGGTAGGGGTGGTGAGGGGGGTGGGTGGGGGTAGGGGGCAGCGGCGTACAGAGGGGGGGTGCCGGTTGCGTTGGCCCGGGCATCCGTCGCCCCCCCTCTCTGACGCCGCTGCCCCCCAAACCCCCCCCATTGCCGCAAACCCCCCCCCCCCCCCCCCCCCATGCCGCAACCCCCCCCCGATGCCGCAAACCCCCCCCCGATACCGCAACCCCCCCCGATGCCGCAACCCCCCCCAATGCCACAACCCCCCCCGATGCCGCAACTCCCCCCACCCCGATGCCGCAACACCCCCCCGATGCCGCAACCCCCCCCCCCCAATGCCGCAACCACCCCCCCCCCAAATGCCGGAACCCCACCCCAAATGCCGGAAACCCCCCCCCCCCCAAACGCCGGGTCAGTCTCTCTCCTCCTCCTCCCCCCCCCCAATGCCGGTCTGTCTCTCTCTCTCCCCCCCCCCCCAAACGCCGGGTCAGTCTCTCTCCTCCTCCTCCCCCCCCCCCCCCCAATGCCGGTCTGTCTCTCTCTCTTCCCCCCCCCCCCCCCAAACGCCGGGTCAGTCTCTGTCCTCCTCTTCCCCCCCCAAAAAAAACGCCGGGTCTCACCACTTCCGCAGCTGGTGAAACTGACGCGTATCGCGTCAGTCCGCTGCTGGCCCCTCTGGGAACGGAGAAAAGCTGCCTAAAAGAAGGCCCCCACGCTGGAGTCATCTACACTAATTTTGCTCGCCGGAAATCGGCGTTACGACGGTCTGCAGAGAATTTCGCCCCAGTTCACACAACTACATATATTTTTAGCATAACTTTAAGTAACAGCAGGATCTTCGTATTTTACTTAGAAAAGCGAAGCAAGTTACTCAGCTTAGCACAGGTTTGTCTTTCCAATGATCCAAAAAGAGAAGAGTTGAAGTTTCCACTCCACACTGTCGTGTTATTCATCCTGGGGTAACACGGACTCTGCAACAGGATGCAGTTGTACTTGAAAGTAGACACCAAACTTTGATGTTAGTTCAATACGCTTTAGTGAACTTGCTGTGTAGTGCACACAGTTCGCTGTGGGTTGACACTCTACTAATCTAAGCGTGCTTACTATAACTAACTAGACCAGCCTAACTCTGAGCCACGTGTAGAAGGTGCTGACTGATATATACACCCTGACTGTCACTGCAGTTGTCACCAGTGGAAAGAGGCAGAGTGTGTGTGTGTTTTATAGTGGGAAACCACCCTCTAGTGTTCTGCCTGGTGATTAGTTGTGTTCTGTCCTGTGTGTTGATTGGCTGTACTGGGTGTCTGTCATTGCCTGTCTGTATCTCATTATGTGCATGAGTGCATATCATGACACACACCACGGGGTGGGGGGGGGGGGGGGGGGTGGGGAGGATGTCAGACAGGGTTGGGAGAATAATGTGGCAGGAGCAAAAGAATACTTTCCCTGCCAGCATGAAATGACTGCGGTAACATGTGCTCCAGAGGCTGGCTTGAACTCATTTTGCATCCTATTGATGGGATAAAGATGAAGGCCCATAGAACATAGAACAGTACAGCACAGAACAGGCCCTTCGGCCCTCAATGTTGTGCCGAGCAATGATCACCCCACTCAAACCCACGTATCCACCCTATACCCGCAACCTAACAACTCCCCCCCTTAACCTTACTATTAGGACACTACGGGCAATTTAGCATGGCCAATCCACCTAACCCGCACATCTTTGGACTGTGGGAGGAAACTGGAGCACCCGGAGGAAACCCACGCACACACGGGGAGGATGTGCAGACTCCGCACAGACAGTGACCCAGCCGGGTATCGAACATGGGACCCTGGAGCTGTGAAGCATTTATGCTAACCACCATGCTACCGTGCTGCCCCATCTGGAATTGTTCCCCTCCACCACCCACCCAATCATCCGCTTTGCTAGGGGGATTTCATGCCGGCTCAGAACATGTGCAAATGTCGATATTTTCCTGAAGGCAGCCTGTGGAGATCATAAGATGGAGTCCTTCAGCGACTGCGGACTCTGGACCATCAGTGAGTGGGTGGAGCATCAAGCTAGTGGATCTTCTCAGCCCAGCAGCTTCCAGGAGGTGAACATTCTCGCTGCGTCTGGATTATAGAGGGTGGCACGGTGGCACAGTGGTTAGTTCAATTCCGGCCTTGTGTGATTGTCTGTGTGGAGTTTCTACATTCTCCTCGTGTCCATGTGGATTTTCTCTGGGTCTGCCCATTTTCTCCCACAGTCAAAAGATGTGCAGGTTAGGTGGATTGACCATGCTAAATGCCCATTAGTGTCCACAGATGTACAGGTTAGGTTATGGGGATAGGGCGGGAGAAATGGGCTTGGGTAGGGTGACTTAATGGGCCAAATGGCCTCCTTCTGCACTGTAGGAATTCTATGGTTCTATTCTGTAGTTCCAGAAAACCTATGCAACACGGGGAAAACCTATGCAACACTCAAAGTCCGAATTGAACTCAGGTCCCTGGTGTTATGAGGCAGCAGTGTTAACCAGTGTGCCACCGTGTTAGCTGTATTACCATGTTTCTGCCTTGTTTACTTCAATTATCTCATTCATTTATAATTATCTCAGAATTAAATATTATGTTTTGATGTTTCAATAAGACATTTGTAGAAACTTGTAAAGTTTAATGGAAACCTTTTATTAACAAAAACAACTTTATCAATACCAAACTTTGAAAACAGTTAATATTTAACTTATTTAACTTGATCAGCTGACCAATGACATTTTGCGTAATAACCTCAATTTTTACAAATTTCTTGCAATAAAATATATTTTCTCACTTAAACATAACAGTCAATAAAATATATATTTTCCACATAAATACAACAGTTCTGTCTATTTGTAATACGGCAGCACGGTAGCATTGTGGATAGCACAATCGCTTCACAGCTCCAGGGTCCCAGGTTCGATTCCGGTTTGGGTCACTGTCTGTGCGGAGTCTGCACATCCTCCCCGTGTCTGCGTGGGTTTCCTCCGGGTGCTCCGGTTTCCTCCCACAGTCCAAAGATCTGCAGGTTAGGTGGATTGGCCATGATAAATTGCCCTTAGTGTCCAAAATTGCCCCTAGTGTTGGGTGGGGTTACTGGGTTATGGGGTTACTGGGTTATGGAGATAGGGTGGAGGTGTTAACCTTGGGTAGGGTGCTCATTCCAGGAGCCGGTGCAGACTCGATGGGCCGAATGGCCTCCTTCTGCACTGTAAATTCTATGTAAAGGAGAGAAGGTGATGGGGGGAGAGGGAGAGAATCGGATGAGGAGAGAAAGAGGGTTCAGAAATATAAATTGTTAATTTTACAAGTCAAAGTCCGAAAGCAGCAGCTGCTGAAGTGCAGTATCCTGGCACACATCTTCTCTGGCATCATTTTGGAATGTCTTTTGCCTGTACATTCTTAGGGGTGGGTAATTGATTTGCTTCCTCACCAGGCAAAGATATTGCCTGAATCTTCTCTCAAGACCCCAAGGCTACGTTGAAGCTTCAAAATAAGTACAAGGATTTTAAGAGGCCAAGCTATTAGTGTGATGACCCAGCAGAGGTGAAGCATGACTACAGATTTTGAATCTGCAGTGGATTCTGCACTGCAGTCAGAGAGATAGTTCACAGTAGCTTAAGTTTGCATACGTCAACTAAGGCATTACACTTTGTTAAAGCTTTTGAAGTAATCACCGAGGCATGCAAAGATGAACATTACATCAGGAAGAGTCTTCAACAACACAGCTTAAAATACATTGCAAAATCCAAATGTACCTAGCTCTGAATCAGCTTGGAGGACAGGCGTGCTAATATTAGAGTCCTTGAAGGAATCAGTAGCATCATTGAGGCCATGATCATCTGAAACCAACCCCGCTGGGCCGCCCGTATGCTTAGGATGTCAAGAGTTCCGACTGCCAAAGCAAATCGTCTTCACTCAGCTCAAGAAAGGATCCCGAACATGAGGTATACAAAAAAAGCTCTTCAAAGACACCTTGAAGGCTTACCTCAAGATTTGAAACATAGACTTCAATGCCTGTGAGACCCTTGTTCAGAAGAGACCTACTTGGAGGAAACTCCTGATTGAAGGGATACAATTCTTCAAGAAGAACCGGTGACAAAGGGAGGCCTGGAGAAGGAGCCCGAGAAAGGAATACCCGCGGCCTAGAGTCGAAGGACCGATCCCACATTTTGGAAACTTCTGCCAAGTGAGTGATTGAAGATGCTGCTCTAGGATGAGGCTTATCAGCCATGCAAGATGCCACAGAATCCGTGGCCAGTAACACGGAGTATCTTAGGTGGACAATCAAAGTCGTTAGCGAATGATAACCGCATTCTATCCATTATAGTTCCTTTAATGTAATAACATCCTCATGACAGACCAAAGTTTCAAAAAAATCTTTCTTTCACGTTCTGTGACTCCAAACTCACTTTATACAGGAAAGTAGCTTTTTAATGGAATTAACAGCCTCATGACAAACCAAAGTTACAAATAAATCTTCTTTTCACTTTATTTGCATTTGAAACATATTTATAAATGCTAAAACTAATAGTATAAAATGTTAATCTCCCAAACAAATGTATCCCAAAATCTCCTGCCTCTGCTCGATGATCCTTGACTGAGAAATAAAATGCAAATAAAAAGGTGTAAAAACTTAGTTAACATTGGACAAGTTGACCACGTTAGTGCAGTCCATGGATTTTTAATTCAGCAGGTCCAGCGCAACTCATGAGTTCAATCTGTCAAAAAAAGGCGGGCATGCCTGTGCATCTGCATTTCCGGGTCATCATGCCGCGCACGTGCAGCGGTCCAGCGACTTAAATAAGAACTCAAAAGAAGTTATGGGCCAATCGCCCATAATTCAATGCCCAGTGCCCTGCACCTGGGAGAGCAATACCCTGGCATGGAAGTTTGAGGTACCCTTTCTAAATTTCTGAAGACCTTGTTAGGGGTAACAATATGCACCATTTTAAATTGTCTAAACAGCCAATTAGACCTTTGGCATCCGTTAGTTATATTTAGAATTATGAGGGCAGCACGGTGGCGCAGTGGTTAGCATTGTTGCCTATGGCGCTGAGGACCCGGGTTCGAATCCCGGCCCTGGGTCACTGTCCGTGTGGAGTTTGCACATTCTCCCCGTGTCTGCGTGGGTTTCACCCCCACAACCCAAAAGATGTGCCGGATAGGTGGATTGGCCACGCTAAATTGCCCCTTAATTGGAAAAAATAATTGAGTACTCTAAATTTAAAAAAAAAAAAAAAAAAAAAAAAAAAAAAAAAAAATATTTAGAATTATGCATGCGGTGAGCTATGATGGAAACGTGGTGGAACTCTCTCTTAATAGAACAAACAATTTGGATTGAAGTGAAATAAGGGAAATACCCTGCGGTAAATCTACCTCACGACACTGTGAATGGCACATGTGGACTGTTTTTAATGTTACATTTATGAATGAATCTGGGCCATTATTTCCAATAGTGTTGAGTATCTGCCGAAATGGAAATGACTGTGCCCCCCCCCCCCCCCCCCCCCCCCCCCCCCTCAAAACAAAAGTCCTAGGATCAGAGTAGTCCTGGAAAAATGTTTCCAACAACAAATAGCAGAAACCAAATTCAATAGGGCCTAATTAATTTCAGGGTAATTGCATGTCATTCCTTGCACGTGTCTCTTATTCCAAAATTAATATTGCCTTGTAACAGACGCGTACTGTCTTCTAAACCATTATAACACTCCCAAGTAATCAGATGTTTATTTCCACGCAAATGCAGTAATAAACTCTACAGTCTAACTCTTCAAAAGTACAATTTGCCATGGTTACAAAACAAATCTGTTGATTCATAACACCAATGACCTGTTGGAAGAATCCACTATTTGTGAGTGAGTACGGAGTTCCCTATCACTGTATTGACTTTTGAAACTGTATCCGTAATAAGCACTTGATTACTGTACATTAGTATGCTCATATTTTATTCTAGGCAGAAAGTAATGATGCCTTACAGTTCTAGAGCGTGGGAGGGAGCCATGAGAATACTAGTATCAAAACAGAGGTAGAAGCCTCCAAAGCAGTCTATAAATGTAAAGGATTATGGATATTTCACTTCCCAATGCACAGAGACAAAATTACATGATGTAACCATTTTTACAACCAAAAACAAAGGCAACAATGCCTATGAACTTGCACAATGTATGGTACCTTGAAGATTTTTTAGCAATAGCAAGAAAACCAGAAAGGAGGCTGTCCTTAATGTTTTGTAACCACTGAAAGTTGCTGTGGAACAGAGAGATATTTTTCAGCAGAATGGTCTTGTCTGTGTTGCTTTGCATCGAGAATAGAGGGCTATAAATTGCTTTATCCTTTTGCCACCCAGAAATTTAACATTTCTAGGCTTCGAATAGGAAAAGATTAAAATTGTAAATGTGAAGTATGGATCTGAATCATAATTTAATTTTTTTTAATTGGAAAATCACAATGCAACTTTAAATCACATATAATGGGCATATGAATAATGCAATTATATTGTAGTTAGTTCAAAAGACATTGATATAATATACATCTCTGGGTCCATGTACAGTCTATTTTATCTTGCATCAATTTCAGAAAGGTTAGATTTTTGTAGCTTATGTGGGCAACATTAAGAGAAATAAGAAAGCTGAATTAAGTGGTCTTTACTTACCTTTGCATTATGCTTTTTCAGGTTTGAAATCATATATTAAAATGATCCATGTACTTAACTTTCTTCAAACCAAACTTAATCTCCCGAGTGACGCCAAGTTCAGTTAACTCTTATGATCAAGAAAACGTAATTTACTTATAGGAATTATAACACCACTGGCTTAATAATGAATGCTTATGTGTTTCATATAACAGTTTCCAACACACTTGTAAATGCAAATAAAATTTGCATAAACTCGAAACTAATGGGGACTGCGTCCTCTTTTCTAACTCGGCATTTAAAATAAAACATCCACGCCGAGGAGGATGATGCATAAATGTTACAGTATACAATCTGGAATGTAAACATTATAACAGACATAATCTAGATATAATATTTAGTGACAGGAATTCATAACTAAAAGCTTTCAGCTAATAGAGATGAGTAAAATAGTTCAAGAGATAGAATGGCTCTTCCATTTCCATTTGCTTAATAGAAACACTAAAGTTATCAAATATGTAAGGGAATTGATTGCATTAATTTAAACATATATCCCTTCCTTTTAACAAAACTATATTTGACAGCAAGTACCTTTATTGTTTTGACTTTGAAGCTTTTCTGCTTTACGCATTTATCTGCATCCCTCTCAACTAAAAAGAATTACTTGCAGGTATATTTTTTTCTAATTTAAAATGATGTCAAGCTTAATGAGGCCCATATTATTAGGACAGAAATCCTGTTTGGTGTTCTGGACTTAATTGGAAACAAAAATCTTTTCAAAGTGGTTGTGAAAAATTATAACCTGGGGTAGAAAAGGGATGTAGTCAGCTTTGTTCTGAAATATACCTAATAATGTCTGTCCTTTCGTAGTTATAATTATGGCCTGAGTTACTCTATAATAATCTTGAAGTAGGATTAAACCTTTTCACCTTTGAATGGGGGGTTCTTCTTTGAGCAATTAGAATGCTCGAGTTAATATTTACTTGGTTCTGATTTTTTTTGAAGGAAAGACAAATCAACTGTAAGTTACATGTTCTATACTAAAGTCACTGCCATTCTTGATTTGGAATGGAAGGAAAAGGACTGGCCTAATTCTTCGTTTTTTTCCCCCTGCAGTTACCTCACAACAGTCTTGTTTCCTGGCGAAGGAACCCGTGGACATTTCAAAACTTTTAATGAAAACAAACATATTCAAACAGAAGGTAGAAATTACTTTTGTTGTTTTGAAGACAATCTCCATAAAGACCTTGGGAAAGGGAGACTGCAACTTCAAGGTTTTCTGAGATAAGCTTCAGATTTAAACAAAAAACCAACACAAACAGCTGAAAATCAGCACGGCATTAAAACAATTATGGAATTGTTAAACTGGCTGGCTGACTGCAATAAAAGAAACGGCGATGACAGAAATTAATTGACATGAATACAATGATACAGTTCAAGTTATACTACGACATCCTGCATTAATGGGCCACTGCAAGCTGGAGCAAATGTCATTTATATTTTAGCCAATGTATTCGGCTAATTAGAGCAGCTTTTTGCACTAGAATTAAATTCATGAACCCGATCACTCACCTTTGGAAAGGGAAAAAAAAATCATTTGAATTCAAAAGAAAAGGGCTTGTGTCAGATAAAAACTTTATACTTGGTCCTTTATAATGAGATAAAATCTACCCTTCTCCCCATTTCACAGCCATAATTGCTGATTATGTTGTTAGGCAGTAGCAGTTCTCCTTGCTCTCTCCTCCCCATCATTATTATTTAGTCTGGCATATGAGGGTGCTTCAAAGGCTGATTCGAGTGGTCTGAGTCTCATTTAGCACACACTTAAACCCCAGGTATGAACCTAGGTAAACACTGAATTGTTATCATTAATTATCCCTAGGGCTATCTGGTCATCTTTTGTTGCAGCTGACCCATATAATAATAAAGCTTTGGGGCATATTGTATTTCTTTGACAGATTAATTAGAAATTCAGCTGTAGAGGTACAAAGAAACTCGGTCATGAATATTTAAATAGACTGACACAAAAAATCATGAAAGGCTGCTGAACTACATGACAGACAGGGGATATTAGGCAAGTGATTCTAATCAATAATCTCTTGATCTCTTACATATTAATACACTGCCTGCTGTTATTAAGCTCCATAATAAGGGAGGGTAGAGAAAGTTAGTGTAGCTCTGCTGTAGGCCTGCAAGGCCCCTGGTGTATACACTAACTGACTGAGAAAATGCACAGAGGAACCAAACCTCAGCCTCTTCAATCTAATCCAATCTTAGGAATGGCAGCTCTGAGCATCACCAACTGGATAATTATTGGCCCTGACAAGGTGAAGGCGTTTGCAGGCAAATGAGATGGGAAGTAGGATAAGTCCCCAGACCACCCAGCACAGGGCAAGCTTACAACCAAGCACACTATGCTGTTCAGACTTGTATATGCTATCATGGGAAAGGTGGGAATCGCACTACTGTTTCAAGATGTGAAGGGGGTCACTAGCAGGCAAGCACTCTAAGCGTGTTGATATTTCTGACTGGAATGAGAAGTCAACTGGACCCTACCCACAACATCTTTGATATGCAGCCACAGCCACAATAAAGCTGTGTTCAATTACGAGGCGCAATAGCTATTTTCGAAATGCTTTACAATTGTCAAACTGAATTAATTGGAATTTTTAAAAGATTCTAATCAGATACAGTGCAATGCAAACAGAAAACAAAACAAGGTCAGTAGACCAGTCCTTATAGGGAAAATACTCTCTTAAGCAATTTGGCAGCTTGCCAGTGACACCAATGCAATCCCAGCACACCAAAATAATAAGGCTCCATGTTCCGTTTATCACAATGAAGAAACAAAACTTTTTATAATGTTTAATTTTAATTCATGCGTCTTGCTCACAGTCAAGTAGGCCAAACCAAACCATATTTAGTCACTTCTGTATTTGTTTGGGAGTTCATATTTGTTGGCTTCAGTATGAAGATTTAAAAAAGCATAAAAATAACGGATCTGAGTAGGGGTATAGTTGCAGGAGGAACTCATTGGGAATTGCGTTTGTAAGGGTGGGTAAAAATGACATATTGCAAGTAGCTTAAATGCATTTCAAGGGAAGCTAGATAGATCACAAGGAAGAAAATAGATGGATATACTGATAGTAGATGAAGTAAGGTGGGAGGAGGCACATGCAGGGTATAAATACCAGCACTGTTGGCTCAATGGCATGGCCTGTTTCTGTGCTGTAAGTTTGATTTCATTCAATGGCAAACAGCCTACATACAAAGTAATGACACACATTAATCTGGATGCTGAGTTTATATATAAATACAGCCAACCTTGTTGGTTTGTAGGATTGGCACACAGAACATTACAGCACAGTGCAGGCCCTTTAGCCCTCGATGTTGCGCCGACCTGTGAAACCACTCTAAAGCCCATCTACACTATTCCCTTAGCATCCATATGTTTATCCAATGACCATTTAAATGCCCTTAATGTTGGCGAGCCAACTACTGTTTCAGGCAGGGCATTCCATGCCCTTACTACTCTCTGAGTAAAGAACCTACTTCTGACATCTGTCCTATATCTACCTCACCTCAATTTAAAGTTATGTCCCCTCGTGCTAGCCATCACCATCTGAGGAAAAAGGCTCTCACTGTTCACCCTATCTAATCCTCTGATCATCTTGTATGCCTCAATTAAGTCACCTCTTAACCTTCTTCTCTCTAACGAAAACAGCCTTAAGTCCCTCAGCCTTTCCTCATAAGGTCTTCCCTCCATACCAGACAACTTCCTGGTAAATCTCCTCTGCACCCTTTCCAATGCTTCCACATCCTTCCGATAATGCGGCGACCAGAACTGCACGCAATACTCCAAATGCGGCCGCACCAGAGTTTTGTACAGCTGCAATATGACCTCATGGCTCCAAAACTCAATCCCTCTTCCAATAAAAGCTAACACTCCGTACGCCTTCTTAATAACCCGATCAACCTGGGTGGCAACTTTCAGGGATCTATGTACATGGACACTGAGATCTCTCTGCTCATCCACACTACCAAGAATCTTACCATTAGCCCGGTACTCTGTATTCAAAAGAACATAAGAACATAAGAATTAGGAGCAGGACTAGGCCATCTGGCCCCTCGAGCCTGCTCCGCCATTCAATGAGATCATGGCTGATCTTTTGTGGACTCAGCTCCACTCTATCTGCCCGAACACCATAACCCTTAATCCCTTTATTCTTCCAAAAACTATCTATCTTTATCTCAAAAACATTTAATGAAGGAGCCTCAACTGCTTCACTGGACAAGGAATTCCATAGATTCACAACCCTTTGGGTGAAGAAGTTCCTCCTAAACTCAGTCCTAAATCTACTTCCCCTTATTTTGAGGCTATGCCCCCTAGTTCTGCTTCCACCCACCAGTGGAAACAACCTGCCCGCATCTATCCTATCTATTCCCTTCATAATTTTATATGTTTCTATAAGATCCCCCCTCATCCTTCTAAATTCCAACGAGTACAGTCCCAGTCTACTCAACCTCTCCTCATAATCCAACCCCTTCAGCTCTGGGATTAACCTAGTGAATCTTCTCTGCACACCCTCCAGCGCCAGTACGTCCTTTCTCAGGTAAGGAGACCAAAACTGAACAGAATACTCCAGGTGTGGCCTCACTAACAACTCATACAATTGTAGCATAACCTCCCTAGTTTTAAACTCCATCCCTCTAGCAATGAAGTACAAAATTCCATTTGCCTTCTTCATCACCTGTTGCTCCTGAAAACCACCTTTTTGCGACTCAAGCACTAGCACACTCAGGTCTCTCTGCACAGCAGCATGTTTTAATATTTTATCATTTAAATAATAATCCCTTTTGCTGGTATTCCCACCAAAATGGATAACCTCACATTTGTCAACATGGTATTCCATCTGCCAGACACTAGTCCATTCACTTACCCTATCCAAATCCCTCTGTAGACTTCCGGTATCCTCTGCACTTTTTGCTTTACCACTCATCTTAGTGTTGTCTGCAAACCTGGACACATTGCCCTTGGTCCCCAACTCCAAATCATCTATGTCAATTGTGGGCCCAACACGGATCCCTGAGGGACACCACTAGCTACTGATTGCCAACCAGAGAAACACCCATTAATCCCCACTCTTTGCTTTCTATTAATTAATCAATCCTCTATCCATGCTACTACTTTACCCTTAATGCCATGCTTCTTTATCTTATGTAGCAACCTTTTGTGTGGCACCTTGTCAAAGGCATTCTGGAAAACTAGATATCCCACATCCATTGGCTCCCCATTATCTACCGCACTGGTAATGTCCTCACTAAATTAGTTAGGCATGACCTGCCCCTTATGGACCCATGCTGTGTCTGCCCAATGGGACAATTTCCATCCAGATGCCATACTATTTATTCCTTGATGATAGATTCCAGCATCTTCCCGACTACTGAAGTTAAGCTCACTGGCCTATAATTACCCGCTTTCTGCCTACCTCCTTTTTTAAACAGTGGTATCATGTTTGCTAATTTCCAATCCACCGGGACCACCCCAGAGTCTGGTGAATTTTGGTAAATTATCACTAGTGCATTTGGAATTTCCCTAGCCATCTCTTTTAGCACTCTGGGATGCATTCCATCAGGGCCAGGAGACTTGTCTACCTTTAACCCCATTAGCTTGCCCATCACTACCTCCTTAGTGATAACAATCATCTCAAAGTCCTCACCTGTCATAGCCTCATTTCTATCAGTCACTGGCATGTTATTTGTGTCTTCCACTGTGAAGACCGACCCAAAAAAACCTGTTCAGTTCCTCAGCCATTTCCTCATCTCCCTTCTCATCCTCTAAAGGACCAATATTTACCTTAGCCACTCTTTTTTGTTTTATATATTTGTAGAAACTTTTACTATCTTTTTATATTCTGAGCAAGTTTACTCTCATAATCTATCTTACTCTTCTTTATAACTTTTTTAGTAGCTCTCTGTTACCCCCTAAAGATTTCTCAGACCTCTAGTCTCCCAGTAATCTTTGCCACTTTGTATGTGTTTTCCTTCAATTTGATACTCTCCCTTACTTCCTTAGATATCCACGATCAATTTTTCCTCTTTCCACCGTCCTTCCTTTTTGTTGGTATAAACCTTTGCTGAGCACTGTGAAAAATCGCTTGCCAGGTTCTCCACTGTTCCTCAACTCTTTCACCATAATGTCTGGTATAAAACCAGGGGCTGGTTTAGCTCACTCGGCTAAATCGCTGGCTTTTAAAGCAGACCAAGCAGGCCAGCAGCACGGTTCGATTCCCGTACCAGCCTCCGTGGACAGGCGCCGGAATGTGGCGACTAGGGGCTTTTCACAGTAACTTCATTGAAGCCTGCTCGTGACAATAAGTGATTTTCATGTTTAATTTCATTTCTTTGCTCCCAGTCTACCTTAGCTAGTTCTTCTCTCATCCCATTGTAATCTGTTACTCCTTCCAAAATGAATCACCTCACACTTCTTTGCATTAAACTCCATTTGCCATCTCTCAGGCCAAAGCTGAGACTGTTTGCTCCAACATTTCTCATTTCACCATTTGCAAGATAATTTGATTTAATAAAAATGGAACAACCTTGCACCTGATATTTTGGGAAGCTACTATGGCCATAAAATTAAATACATTTCTCATGTTGTTGTGAACAGTCCTCAGTGATTTATTCAGGTCTGTCAAAGAGAGAACATACTAAGGCACACCTTTATCTAGGTTCCAGGGAGAGTTCAGTGGTGTAAAGATCAGTGCAATTATTACTTGCATTCTCGCATGTAAAGCTGGAGCACAAGTGGCATCAATTATGACTGACCTTGTTCATCAACCCTTTGTTGAATGGAAGTGTAATGATACACTTCTGGAAACTTAATTAGTGAACAAAAGGGGATCTATTTAGCGATCTTCAAGAGCTCTAAAATGCCTCTGCCCAGGAGAACGCCCCCCCCCCTAAGAGTGATTCCCCACTCTGAGTTCTGATTGGTCACCCAGGCCAGATGACCTTTACTTTCTTCTTAAAGGGACAATCACTACAGGAAGTCAATTGTGCACACAATCTCTCAGAAAGACCCAGAGATCTCTATTGGATAGACATTGTGCGGGGGAATTAATCAATCAGTTTCTCTTCAATGTGGGGTTTATCTCTCCTGGTCCTTTTCATTCAGACTTATAGTCAGACTGAGGCTTTCACAGACACAGATACCAAGGCATATCCACCTACTGCTGCAGCAACACAACTCCTGTTGCTCTGCAAAGATTGTAATTGCTCCTTTAATGCCACAATTTGTTTGGTTTGAAGTTCTGAAAAAAAAGAGACAAATCAAAAGAGCAGCAATATATGGAAAGTAAGTCTTGATATGGTTTTTACAGCCACTTAATGAGATGAACAAGTTTCCTGCTGAAAAATTCATTGCTTTCTATGGTCTTCATTAATGGCAAAGTGAAATTTCTGAAAAGACATTTGGAATCGTCAAACTATACATTACACCACATTTTTAGATTTATCCAGTGATCATGCCAATTAAACCAATAAATAATATGAAGGCCATATGTAGATTATATCCATCTATACTATAGAACTATATTATAACTCCAATATTTTGCCCTGGTGGTGCAATCATTGTTATAGTCGGCCATTGCTCAGTAGTTTAATTTTACCTGTTATCTACATAACTCTTAATTTTATTGCCAGCACCTTCTTTTCCATTTCTCCCTCGGTCATTTATAATTAAGAAGCGATTATTTAATGGCATTTTACAAATTATAGAATTATGTCGTATGCAGTAAAGTCGTTTAAAATTATTGCATGAATTAACTTTACATTATAGAAAAAAGGGATAAGATGAATAAAAATAATCAGAAGGCAGAAGAACTCGACTCAACTTAAACTTCATCCTCATTAAGATAGTCCTTTGAAGCAAAGCATTTGCCTGTTACAATGCGATTCATATTTAATACAATTTCCTATAACTACCATAAACTATAACATGAAAAAGTAATGAAACACCAGCCTTGTCGTAGAGATTACAGGTGAGAACTTTATCAGGAAGGTTAAAATGAGAAACGATTCATTAGTTCAAAATGTTACACTTCAATGTATTGAGTAATATTTATTGAATAAAGAACATAGGGTGGAATTATCCCATTTTGAGACTGATGGGTAAAAGCACCAAATCCTCCAGCCCCAACCCCATTATATAGGCACCTGAGTTTTTCAAACCATATTCCATGGTGGCGCTGGCCTGGGTAGTCTGTAGTCCACCATCGTGTTCGGCGCCATTTTAAAAGGAGGCCAACATCTCCGAAGAAAGAAGATAGATCTCCTGAAAATGAAGAAAGATCACCAGTAGCATTCTGAGGCCAGACGATGGACCTCCTGAGAGCAAAGATCGATCTCCAGGAACATTCTGATGTTGGTTCACTCTCCTTCCAGGACACTAACATAGGAAGATACACTTTCAGATGTACTTCTGACCCACTACTGTGGTGTTCCAGGGTCCAGGGTTGTGGGATTCCTCCATCCTGAGCTCCAGAGGTGGTCCCAAGCATTGTTTATCTGAGTCCCAACATCAGTACACCACATTACTCCAAACATGCTTCATGCCAATGTGTTTCCCCACTGGCATCACAGAGAATATAGCATGGGGGGTGTCAAGCCTTCATTGGCAGGGAAGGCTGATGCCACGTGGTGAGGCTGCCAGATATACCCTAATGGCTTGCCTGCGGGCTCACTGTCACAGGGAGGGTTTTTTCCTCTTGTTCTGTCACTCTATGCCATACTCCCCCAGTGGAAAGACGCACTTCCACTTGACGACCCCCTGGAATTTTGATTCCCTCTCCCGACCCACATTCCTTTCACGAGACTACCTGACTGTCTCTGGTGAGCCTCTCACACTTAACTGGATCTCTGAGGATACTCCTGGTCTAGGGCCCACTGCCATCCCAGCCGTGGTCACCACTCCTGGTGGGCAGAAGACATGACTTCAGGCAGTTAGTTTACTGACTACGCAAAGATCGGTTGTGTTTTCCAAGGCCACTGGAGGCAGGCTCGCCCCTAACTTTACAGCTGCTGAGCTGCTGAGTCTCTGCATCAAATCCTGACCAGATTAGTTTACATAATAAAATATCAAAATAAAAAATACAAGAGGACAGATTGTGCAGTCGGTGACTCATATCTGGAAATAATTATTACCATCTGAATACAACAACATTTCATTTTACCTGTATGGGTGCTCATAAACCAGTTTGGGAAATCATTTTTTAGAAGGTTACATTTAGACCAAAGTTGTTTTCTTTGAACTCTTAAATAAGAAAGATCTATTTTTGCAACGAGTGCCAAAGAGTAGGCTGTAACTTATTAAGGCAACATCGATAAAATGATTGAGTTAATGGGTTCACTATGTACTAATATCCCTTGACAACAGTCATCTGTGATTCCATTTTAAATATCTAGGATGTTACAAAGTGTTGCCAGAAATTGCTAGATCCGTTCTTTTGTACTGACGTCAGAAGTAGCAAATGTCAGTAAGTGTTGTGATGGTGTTGAAAGGAAAAGGAGAGGTACTTATAAATTTATAACATTTTTCTTAAATGTGTGACAAATGTATGTCACTCACAAATGATAAAAATGCACTGTGATATGCTACATACGTCACTCTGACTTCCCTTATGTTTTCCAAAATAGCCTTCACAAATATAGGATTCTTATTTTATTGTTGGAGCAGACCACTCCCACCTTCAGAATGGTGAGGAATCAGCTGAAAATTTATATACTGCAGGATGAATCTGAGAGAATACAGTATAACAGAGGGACGAACGTCCAGTTAGAAACATGGCCTCCAATTTTCTCTGTTCCCAACATATGGGAATAAGATAATAGTGGGCCATAAATAGCAGCAAACTCCATTTTCAGTCTTTTTTTAAAAAATGGACAGCCAGTGCGTCCACTGCTTTTAGTTGAGAGCCTACTTGTAATGTGTAAATCAGTGTCCTACGCCAGTTATAGATCCCTGCAGTCTTGAGTTATCAATGGACAGAGCATGTAGTATGACTGGATACTTTGAACCCTAAACCAAAATTAGCTGCCACAGGCCACACCCAAAACATGTAAATCAGTCTTTTAAAATACAATTTTAGAGCCAAGAGCTGCATGAATGCAGCAGCACGGTAGCACAAGTGGATAGCACTGTGGCTTCACAGCGCCAGGGTCCCAGGTTCGATTCCCCGCTGGGTCACTGTCTGTACGGAGTCGGCACATTCTCCCCGTGTCTGCTTGGGCTTCCTTCGGGTGCTCCGGTTTCGTCCCACAGTCCAAAGACGTGCAGGTTAGGTGGATTGGCCATGCTAAATTGCCCTTAGTGACCTGGGGGGGGGGGCGGGGCGGGGCGGGGGGGGGTGGTGGTTAGGAGGAGGTTATTGGGTAACGGGGATAGGGTGGAAATGAGGGCTTAAGTGTGTTGGTGCAGACTTGATGGGCCGAATGTCCTCCTTCTGCACTGTATGTTCTATGTCTATGAATGTGTGCCTCGTGGAGATTGCCTCTCTTTCAAATTGCTTTGGAGTGAAGCCACATTTACTATATGAATCATTAGAACATAGAACATAGAACACTACAGCGCAGTACGGGCCCTTCGGCCCTCGATGTTGCGCCGACCTGTGAAACCATCTGAAGCCTATCTGACCTACACTATTCCATTTTCATCCATATGTCTATCCAGTGACCACTTAAATGCCCTTAAAGTTGGCGAGTCTACTACTGTTGCAGGCAGGGTGTTCCATACCCCTACTACTCTCTGAGTAAAGAAACTGCCTCTGACATCTGTCCTAAATCTATCACCCCTCAATTTAAAGCTATGTCCCCTCGTGTTGGTCATCACCATCCGAGGAAAAAGACTCTCACTGTCCACCCTATCTAACCCTCTGACTATCTTATATGTCTCTATTAAGTCACCTCTCAGCCTTCTCCTCTCTAACGAAAACAACCTCAAGTCCCTGAGCCTTTCCTCGTAAGACCTTCCCTCCATACCAGGCAACATCCTAGTAAATCTCCTCTGAACCCTTTCCAAAGCTTCCACATCCTTCCTATAATGTGGTGACCAGAACTGCACGCAGTACTCCAGGTGCGGCCGCACCAGAGTTATGTACAGCTGCAGCATGACCTTGTGGCTCCGAAACTCAATCCCCCTGCTGATAAAGGCTAGCACACCATATGCCTTCTTAACAGCCCTATTAACCTGGGTGTCAACTTTCAGGGATTTATGTACCTGGATGCCGAGATCTCTCTGTTCATCTACACTACCAAGAATCTTGCCATTAGCCCAGTACTCTGCATTCCTGTTACTCCTTCCAAAGTGAACCACCTCACACTTTTCCGCATTAAACTCCATCTGCCACCTCTCAGCCCAGCTCTGCAGCTTATCTATGTCCCTCTGTATCCTATAACATCCTTCAGCACTATCCACAACTCCACCGACCTTCGTGTCATCTGCAAATTTACTAACCCATCCTTCTACACCCTCTTCCAGGTCATTTATAAAAATGACAAACAGCAGTGGCCCCAAAACAGATCCTTGCGGTACACCACTAGTAACTGAACTCCAGGATGAACATTTACCATCAACCACCACCCTCTGTCTTCTTTCAGCTAGCCAATTACTGATCCAAACCGCTAAATCACCTTCAATCCCATACTTCCTTATTTTCTGCAGTAGCCTACCGTGGGGAACCTTATCAAACGCCTTACTGAAATCCATATACACCACATCAACCGCTTTACCCTCATCCACCTGTTTGGTCACCTTCTCAAAAAACTCAATAAGGTTTGTGAGGCATGACCTACCCTTCACAAAACCGTGTTGACTATCGCTAATCAACTTGTTCTTTTCAAGATGATTATAAACCCTATCTCTTATAACCTTTTCCAACATTTTACCCACAACCGAAGTAAGGCTCACAGGTCTATAATTACCAGGGTTGTCTCTACTCCCCTTCTTGAACAAGGGGACAACATTTGCTATCCTCCAGTCTTCCGGCACTATTCCTGTCGACAAAGACGACATAAAGATCAAGGACAAAGGCTCTGCAATCTCCTCCCTGGCTTCCCAGAGAATCCTAGGATAAATCCCATCTGGCCCAGGGGACTTATCTATTTTGACATTTTCCAAAATTGCTAACACCTCCTCCTTTTGAACCTCAATTCCATCTAGCCTGGTCGACTGAACCTGAGTATTCTCCTCGACAACATTGTCTTTCTCCAGTGTAAACACTGACAAAAAATATCCATTTAACGCTTCCCCTATCTCCTCTGATTCCACACACAACTTTCCACTACTATCCTTGATTGGCCCTAATCTTACTCTAGTCATTCTTTTGTTCCTGATATACCTATAGAAAGCCTTAGGGTTTTCCTTGATCCTATCCGCCAATGACTTTTCGTGTCCTCTCCTCGCTCTTCTTAACTCTCCCTTTAGGTCCTTCCTGGCTAACTTGTAACTCTCAAGTGCCCTAACTGAGCCTTCATGTCTCATCCTAACATAAGCCTTCTTCTTCCTCTTGACAAGTGCTTCAACTTCCTTAGTAAACCACGGTTCCCTTGCTCGACAACTTCCTCCCTGCCTGACAGGTACATACTTATCAAGGACACGCAGTCGCTGTTCCTTGAAAAAGCTCCACATTTCGATTGTACCCATCCCCTGCAGTTTCCTTCCCCATCCTATACATCCTAAATCTTGCCGAATAGCATCATAATTGCCTTTGCCCCAGCTATAATTCTTGCCTTGCGGTATATACCTATCCCTGCCCATTGCTAAAGTAAACATAACCGAGTTGTGATCACTATCACCAAAGTGCTCACCTACATCTAAATCTAACACCTGGCCGGGTTCATTACCCAGTACCAAATCCAATGTGGCCTCGCCCCTTGTTGGCCTGTCTACATACTGTGTCAGAAAACCCTCCTGCACACACTGTACAAAAACTGACCCATCTATAGTACTCGAACTATAGTATTTCCAGTCAATATTTGGAAAGTTAAAGTCCCCCATAACAACTACCCTGTTACTCTCGCTCCTGTCGAGAATCATCTTTGCAATCCTTTCCTCTACATCTCTGGAACTATTCGGAGGTCTATAGACAACTCCCAACAGGGTGACCTCTCCTCTCCTGTTCCTAACCTCGGCCCATACTACCTCAGTAGACGAGTCCTCAAACGTCCTTTCTACCGCCGTAATACTTTCCTTGATTAACAATGCCACACCCCCCCCTCTTTTACCATCTTCTCTGTTCTTACAAAAACATCTAAATCCTGGAACCTGCAACAACCATTCCTGTCCCTGCTCTACCCATGTCTCCGAAATCGCCACAACATCGAGATCCCAGGTACCAACCCATGCTGCAAGCTCACCCACCTTATTCCAGATGCTCCTGGCGTTGAAGTAGACACACTTCAAACCAGCGTCTAGCTTGCCGGTGCCCTCTTTCGAACTTTTAACCCTATCCCTGACCTCACTACTCTCAATATCCTGTACACTGGGACTACAATTTATGTTCCCATCCCCCTGCTGAATTAGTTTAAACCCCCCCCGAAGAGCACTAGCAAATCTCCCCCCCAGGATATTGGTACCCCTCTGGTTCAGGTGAAGACCATCCTGTTTGTAGAGGTCCCACCTACCCCAGAATGAGCCCCAATTATCCAGGAAACCAAAACCCTCCCTCCTGCACCATCCCTGTAGCCACGTGTTCAACTCCTCTCTCTCCTTATTTCTCACTTCGCTAGCACATGGCACGGGTAACAACCCAGAGATAACAACTCTGTTTGTTCTAGCTCTCAGCTTACACCCTCGCTCCCTGAATTTCTGTCTCAAATCCCCATCTCTCTTCCTACCTATGTCGTTGGTACCTATGTGGACCACGACTTGGGGCTGCTCCCCCTCTCCCTTAAGGATCCCAAAAACACGATCAGAGACATCACGAACCCTGGCACCTGGGAGGCAACACACCAACCGTGAGTCTCTTTCGTTCCCACATAACCTCCTGTCTGTTCCTCTAACTATGGAGTCCCCAATGACAAGTGCTCTGTTCCTCTTCTCCCTTCCCTTCTGAGCAACTGGGACAGACTCTGTGCCAGAGACCTGTGCCCTATTGCTTACCCCTGGTAAGTCGTCCCCCGCAACAGTATCCAAAACGGTATACTTGTTATAGAGGGGAACGACCACAGGGGATCCCTGCACTGCCTGCCGGTTCCCTCTCCCTCCCCTGACGGTAACCCATCTACCTTCTTCTTTTACCTGAGGTGTGACTACCTCCCTATAACTCCTCTCAATAACCTCCTCTGCCTCCCGAATGGTCCGAAGTTCATCCAGCTCCAGCTCCAGGTCCCTAACGCGGCTCTCGAGGAGCTGGAGTTGGGTGCACTTCCCGCAGATGTAGTCAGCAGGGACACTAGAGGTGACACTTTGCTCCCACATTCTGCAGGAGGAACATTCAACTGCCCGAGCCTCCATTCCCACTGAACTAACTTCCCAACTACTGA